>NC_069499.1:258398229-258530729 GCF_027579735.1 Bombina bombina | reverse complement strand
TAAATTATATTTTCTGGATGTCACAGGAGAGGATTTGCATGTTTTTGTGATATATCTATTATGTGAGAAACATTTTTCTGCAACCTTTTTCTATTTGTATTTCTCATCTATGAATCTTGTCATATAGGTAGGAAGATAATTTTTATCATTTGAAAGAGAACCAAACGGACCAGAAAATAATACACTAATGGGCTTCATAATGTCACAAAACAGGGTGAAAGAATATAACAAAGAACACAGGAACTAACTTTTTTTTTTTTAATCTGATAACTTTCTATACCGTATTAAACCTAGAATGATGTTTAAAATAGTGAAAGACAGGATAAAAAGATACTATTGGTTTACGGATAATTGACTGTCAATAGCTTGTACGATAAACAAAAAGCTCAAGACGGTGATGAAAATTCTGTATTTATGTAATTTAGCATTTTCTATGCTTCATTTCCTAAACCTATAGAAAATTCAAGAGATTGTTTTGATTGTCTTACACTCATAAGCATGACAGCTAAACCTGTTGAAGCCTGTTTGAAGAACTGATATGATGATCAGCATTATTATGTAAACAGGGAGCTGTGCTTCCTTTAAGGGAGTCTTTAAAAGTTATGGTTGATGTATTTTTCTAACAGACATGAAGATAAGTAATATATTGCTGCCTCCGATAAGCTTATCTTGTTTGAAAAAAATATTAGTGTTCTCTCTACTTTATGTAAAGAAAGTACAACTAATCATTTGAAAATACAATTTAAAATGTTTATTTTTTATTTTTAAATTAATTATCTAATAAAATAATTATGTATAGGCAGTTGTCTGAAGCTCTCTCCTCATCTGCGTATTAGGATTTATTTATAAATTTACGGTTTTGCAGTTCACGTTGTAAAGTTGATTTGTGATACGTTTATAGATCAATGCATTTCTTTTGTGAACTGATAGGATAATATATTACTGAATCTGACACCATTTCTAGACGAATATTTAACTATTTTGGAACAATTGTATATGGTAACACCTGGTGCAAAATAGAACAATAGACAACACCTTACAAAGAAAGGTATGAAAGCCATCTTTTAACAATGCAGTCAATGGACTCTTTGTAAACATATCAGCCTGAAGGTTCCCAGCTTGATTTCTGCCTGTGTGCTTTGCTTGTTCATATCTCTACCAAACACATCCAACTTGGCAGCAGAAGTCCTCCTACACAAATATGACTAAGTATGCCAACTGACAATAAAATGGAAGATGTGATGAGACACATAGAGAGATAGCTGTGAAGTCCAATGCATCATACGAGCTGTGGCTCACTTCTCCCACTTTCTTGTTAAGATTATTGCTTTCCCAAACTTAGGTTCTGATAACTGAAATGGCAGTGTCTGCGAGTAAAAAACAAGCAACTCTTTATATGTGGCTTGTGCAGATTCCAAATACTTTGTCATTACATTAATATGTTATAGCTCAAAATGAGAGTCAAATGTATTGCCCCTTTACCTGCCTCTCTAATTCCCAAGTTTTTGGCATAACCTTCAGGATAAAGCTAAAAAAATCTAGTATGCTAGATCCAACCCCACTCTTTTAAGCACCAGATTACAAGTGAAGCAGTATTTCCGTTAGACACAAGTTGAAAGTAGAAAGTTTTCGCTTGTACACTAACCCAATGCATGAAAAAAGTCGAAGTTAGAATATTTCATAATGCATAAAAGTCAATGGGGCAAAAAAAGTGGGGGGAAAAATAACACCCTACTCACGTCCAAACCTGATCACACATTCTCAAGTGCAGTAACCCGACATGAAAATATGAATATTTCACATTCCAGTGTTCTTCACACAGCAGAATATGTTCTATTTACATATTCTGCTATGTGCAGAACATTGGAATGTGAAATAATTACAGTAAATACACACTGTAACACTTTATTAAATATGAATATTGCATAAATATGATTTTCATCTACTTGACTGGAAATGTCTCCAATTATATATATATTTTATATATATATATATAAATATTTATAAAATATATATATATATATATATACATTATATATATATATATATATATATATATATATATATATATATATATATATATATATATATATATATATATATATATATATATATATGTGTGTGTGTTTATATGTATACATATGTATTTATGTGTTTATATGTGTATATATATTTTAAACACATAAATAAACATATAAATGCACAAATTCAAATGTACACACATATAAACATATATATATACAGTACGTGTATATATATATATATATATATATATATATATATATATATATATATATATATATATATATATATATATATATATATATATTGGGCCAAAAAGTCTTTAGTCAGACACCAATTGTGCAAGTTCTCCCACTTAAGAAGATGAGAGAGGCCTGTAATTTTCATCATAGGTATACCTCAACTATGACAGACAAAATGTGGAAACAAATCCAGACAATCACATTGTCTGCTTTGGAAAGAATTTATTTGCAAATTATGGTGGAAAATAAGTATTTGGTCACCTACAAACAAGCAAGATTTCTGTCTCTCACAGATCTGTATCTTCTTCTTTAAGAGGCTCCTGTGTCCTCCACTCAGTACCTGTATTGACACCTGTTTGAACTTGTTATCAGTATAAAAGACACCTGTCCACAACCTCAGTCACACTACAAACTCCACTATGGTGAAGACCAAAGAGCTGTCAAAGAACACCAGAAGCAAAATTGTAGACCTGCACCAGACTGGGAAGACTGAATCTGCAATAGGCAAGCAGCTTGGTGTGAAGAAATCAACTGTGGGAGCAATAATTAGAAAATGGAAGACATACAAGACCACTGATAATCTCCCTCGATCTGGGGTTCCACGCAAGATCTCACCCCGTGGGGTCAAAATGATCACAAGAATGGTGAGCAAACATCCCAGAACCACATGGGGGGACCTAGTGAATGACCTGCAGAGAGCTGGGACCAACGTAACACACTACGCCGCCAGGGACTCAGAACCTGCAGTGCCAGACGTGTCCCCCTGCTTAAGCCAGTATATGTCCGGGCCGTCTGAAGTATGCTAGAGAGCATTTGGATGATCCAGAAGCGGATTAGGAGAATGTCAAATGGTCATATGAAACCAAAGTAGAACTGTTTGGTAGAACTCGTCGTGTTTGGAAGAGAGAGAATGCTGAGTTGCAACCAAAGAACACCATACTTACTGTGAAGCATGGGGGTGGCAACATCATGCTTTGGGGCTGTTTCTCTGCAAAGGGAACAGGACGACTGATCCGTGTACATGAAAGAATGAATGGGGCCATGTATCGTGAGATTTTGAGTGCAAACCTCCTTCCATCAGCAAGGGCATTGAAGATGAAACGTGGCTAAGTCTTTCAGCATGACAATGATCCCAAACACACCACCCGGGCAACAAAGGAGTGGCTTCGTAAGAAGCATTTCAAGGTCCTGGAGTGGCCTAGCCAGTCTCCAGATCTCAACCCCAAAGAAAACCTTTGGAGGGAGTTGAAAGTCTGTGTTGCCCAGCGACAGCCCCAAAACATCACTGCTCTAGAGGAGATCTGCATGCAGGAATGGGCCAACATACCAGCAACAGTGTGTGACAACCTTGTGAAGACTTACAGAAAATGTTTGACCTCTGTCATTGCCAACAAAGGATATATAACAAAGTATTGAGATGAACTTTTGATATTGACCAAATACTTATTTTCCACCATAATTTGAAAATAAATTATTTCCAAATCAGACAATGTGATTGTCTGGATTTGTTTCCACATTTTGTCCCTCATAGTTGAGTTATACTATGATGAAAATTACAGGCCTCTCTCATCTTTTTAAAGGGACATTAAACACTTTGATAAGGTAATATAAAAGGATAAATTGTATATAATAAAACAACTCTGCAATATACTTTCATTATTTATTTTGTCCTCTTTGCCTGTAATTCCTTTCTGAAATTATGAGCTTTTCAGTTCTTGTTAAAAATGGAAGTGCAGAACACTGTTAAATCCAGCACAACCATTGGCTGCACACTCTAGTGACCTATTTATAACTGACCCTAATTTGCCACAGCAGAGAAGGTAACCTAAGTTACAACATGGCAGCTCCCAGTGTTTTATAGACACTAAAACTTTACACTTATTTTGTCACTTTTTTTTTTTTTTTTTTTTTTAATTCTTTTTATTGAAGACACAGAGAAAGGCAGTAAGGTTACAAGCATGTAATCACAATGTTGCATAAACATAAGAATATACAGGAATGCAAAATTATACATATTCTAGATCTGTAGGGATGTTTAGAAGGCAGATACTTGCAAATGAAAAGTATTTAAAATTTTAAAGTGAGGTAAATGCAAACAATAGTTGAGGAATACATTTCACAATGTGGAGATAAAGAATGGCCTTCATGTGTCTTCCTTATTTTTTATAATATAACAGAATAAGTTCCACTATATATAAGTAGTGTAATTGAATTGAAAATATTGAGCTTAAAAACTTCAAACTCAATTTGTAAGTAAGGCTTATCAATGTCGTATGACAAGGTAGGAGAAATAAATTCAACATTATGGTAAAATTCAAAGATGCACATAGCAAATTATATAGGTTTCTGAACTAGATAAGGTGAAAAACTGATATCATGTTGCTATGTTGGAAAAGCCACTATGAAAAAAGTAGTTAGGATTGCGGTATAGTTGCCAATATAATTACAAAAAAGGGGAAATAAGTTGTGGTATTGGCTAGATAAACCACGTAATTCACTCTCCTGAGAAGGGAGATATGTTAAGGGGGTGGGGGGGAGGGAGGTGGTAAGTCAAGTCAGGTAGGCAGTAAGCATGGGTCATGTTCCTTGCAACTCAATAGACCGCTGTTGGACCAGACTATACAATAAACTCAAGGTAGGAAAGAGAAACTATTTTAGTGCGTCAAGTTTATAGGTAGTATTGGAAATTATACAGCTTAAAGATTTGGCACAATTTCCTTAAGTTATTTAAAATACAGCGGAAAAGGGGATAATGCCTAGTATGGATAGTTCAGGACCAGCCTGCTCAATAAAGCCTTAAGGGTATTTTGAAGTGTCTGAGTTAATGTAAAAAATTTTCTTCGAAACAAACATTTGCTAAATAGGAGATGAGAGGTGTCAAAGCTTCCATTAAAATTAGCCATGGACATCGCACATCCCCTTATAAAGAGATATATACATGCAAGTCAATAATAAAACAGATAATGCTGTTATTCATGAATAAGCAGGTCTTGTATGTCTCGTATAAGTAAACCTCAGTACTCACCCATTTATAACAGGGATATTCTAGGTAGAAAATGTGGTAGTGCAACTACTTCTGTAGGCGCAGCAATACTATCATATGACATTCACTGACATAAAGCAGAGTGTGAAAGTATTTATATCTCAATAAGGGATCATATTTTTCCTTTTCACTTAATGGAATCCCAGCAACTGGGCACGGGCCCTATGCCCAGCGCACACGATCCCTTATGGTTAAGGATTATATATAGCCAAGGGGAAGGAAAACATAAGGAGTTACTAGGAGGCATAAGTGTGCATAAATATAGATACTCTGCTTCTGATAGAGCTCAAAAGGCTAAGCACATTTGTGAATACACCACCAGTTAGCAAAGAGATAATACACTTAGGCCATAGTATTGTTGTCCTTATATGTCAGCACAATATAATTGAGTCAGTGAATGTGGAGAAGACAAAATCCTTGAGCTGTAAAGTATAAAAACTAAGCATTAGAAGGGTGCGTGTGCCTATTATGACTAAGCTACACCATCTAGATAACATAATGAAAAATTGAGAAGTACGGTATACAGGAAAACAGTTACCAATAATCTATAGTAGATCAAATATCAGAGTCTGTATAAACTAAACATATTACATTATCTGTCCATGACTCTCAGGGTGTGGGATAACTGAGTTTGTAGCTTTCGGTGAGGAAGTCTCCTATGCGGCTCATGTGAAGATCTAAAGCAGCACTGAAAGTTGCGACCATCTTGGATTAATCTAGTAACAATACTTGCAGAAAACATAACCAAGTCCTGTACAGAACAGTATGTAAAAGCATATATATGGTTCGGACCCTTCAATAACATAGGAATAAACATATGTACAATGCAGGCATCCAAAGGAGTAAGGGCAGCAAACTTGATGTGTCAATGTTAATATTTAGTATAATGCGCAAATTTTCCAAGCGCAAAACCTGTAGGGAGTAGGTTTATCCTTTTTCATAGTAATTCAAGCCTTCAACTGAGCCACTAATACAGCCTCTATGGCTATGTTTCTTGCAATGTGGCAATCGGTGAGTCAGCCGTAGCAGGCAACTACCAAGAACACCTTCCAACTTGCCGGGTACCCCATATTGAGCAGAGTGAGCGGCCATATCTCCTAAAACCTCCCCTGTTACACATGAGTGGGACAGTGTCTTGTCTCTCCTCGGGCTAATCGTAAATACCGCTCTATGTCCGCGGCCAGAGCCCAGCACAGACAGGCTCCTAGCAAGAGAGGAGGGGGAGACTTTCTGCCGGGCCAAAAATGTAGCGTCAACATCAGCCCGATATGTAGGTGTAAAGACGGGTAAGTAGTTGTCTGCTGCGATGCTGGTTTCGCTTCCTCCTAGAGTCTGGGTACCCAGCGTAGGGCCATGGGCTGTTGCGGTAAGGAGCTTAGGTAAAAACGCCTCTAGTAGTCTGTGCGAGGCCTCAATATAGCCCCATGCTATCAGCTCACAGTCCGTTTCGGCCGCCATTTTCCTTTGTAGAGAGGTGAAGGCCACCGCTGATATCCGTACCGTGGTTGGTTCTCGGCACTTCGATTCAGGTAACTGGGTGCAGAAAGTAAGCCGGCATGTAGATAGTATGAGCTGCTGGGTCCGCTATGACAATCACGAGCCTTACAGAAGCTTCGCCAAATGTCTCCCACGGCGTGGTTGCAGTATAATGCTTAGACTTGGGTCTATTTCGATATAAAAGTTCCCATACTTGGACAACAGGATCCTTTATGAAGAAAGCTAGCAGGGGTCTTCAAACAAATCGTGAAAATATGTATAAACTTATATTTTGACCCCTAGTGCCTAAATTTAGAGCCAGTGCTCCTGTGATGCACGTCTGTTAGCTTAGATAGTTGGCTCCGCCCCCCATTTTGTCACTTTTTAAACAACTAATGAAACTTTAAAAAATACATCTACATGTTAGTCATGGACTAATCTTTTCTTTGAATGCATCATTCTATCTAGCATGTATTTAGTGTTTAATGTCCCTTTAAGTGGGAGAACTTGCACAATTGGTGGCTGACTAAATACTTTTTTGCCCCACTGTATATATATATATATATATATATATATACCTACATATACATATATATATACATATTTAGAGATGTATGTGTATGTATCACTATGTTAAACCCCTTTGTCTGCCTTTTTTTTTCTAACACCCTCATATTTTTCAGTCATAACTTTTTTGTGCAATTTTTTTTAAAACATTTTTTTGTTAGATAGTGTTATTATGAGTGTAACTGTACTTTTAAATGTATTTGTAATGTGTTTTGTGACACTTTTTTGTTTTATCGCAAAACGGTTAAACAGAGCTCTGAGGATGCGCTATCCCAATGCGTATTAACTTCAATTGCGCTCAAGCGATCGCGTTTACTTTCAACTTGTAATACAAGCGATACATCCGATGTGCATTAACAGCCACAATAAACCCCTTTTCGCTCGCGTGTAACTGTTAGCGCGCTACTTGTAATCTGGCCCTAAATGTCAAACACTGCTATAATAATTGAACACCCTGATAATCAATTTTAGGTGTTTACAAATGTTATCATTTAAAACTTTATGTAGAATAATTTTTTATAGAATGTTCAGAATATCTTTAGTCAGGGTTCTCAATGCAAAGTTTAAGGGATACTAAACAATATTTTTTTCTTTAATGATTCAGACAGTGCATGCAATTTTAACCAACTTTCGAATTTACTCCTAGGGGTAGATTTATGAAATGTCAGACGGACATGATTCGCTGTGGTGAACATGTCCGCCCGACATCACTTAATGCAGACAGCATACGCTGTCGGCATTTATCATTGCACAAACATTTCTAGTAAAATGCTTGTGTAATGACTCCCCCTGCACATTCCCGGCCAAATGGCCGCTAGCAGGGGGTGGCGGATGAGTTAAGCAGCAGCGGTCTTACAACCGCTGCTTCTTAACTTTTGTTTCTGGTGAACCTGAAGGCTCACGCGGAAACAGCTGCATCCGCAGCATAATAAATCTACCCACAATGATCAATTTTTCTTCGTTCTTTTGCTATCTTTATTTAAAAAGCAGGAATGTAAAACTTAGGAGCTGGACCATCTTTGGTTCAGAAACTGGGTTATGCTTGCTCATTGGTGGCCTAATGTAGCCACCAATAAGCAAGCGCTGTCCAGGGTTCTAAACCTAAAATGGTCCAACTCCTAAGCTTTACATGCCTGCTTTTTAATGCTTGATAATAGGAATAATTAGAAAGTTGCTTAAAATTGCATGTTCTATCTAAATCATTAAAGGAAAAATTTGGGGTTAGTGTCCCTTTAAAGATAAATAAAAGTTATTTGAAATTCTGCTATTTCTATTGATAGCAATGGACTGAATTTAAAAACCTTGCAAAAAATCTGGTGAAGCACTCGATACAGCTTTTTAACAGCTACTATTTAAAGGGAGAAAAAAAATGTATCAAATGACATTGCAATTAAATGTCCATAGTGCGAAGGGTCAGTGCAAAAAGGAAATTATCAATTGTCTCAGTGCACTCTAATTAATACACTATTGCTTGCATAAAACTATGGAGCTGATCACAATCAATCAGTCATTTAAAAGGATACTAAACCCAAATTTTTTCTTTTATGATTCAGATGCATGAACATGCTATTTTGAGCAACTTTCTAATTTAATCCTAATGTTATTTTTTCTTCGTTCTCTTGCTATGTTTTTTTTGAAAAGGCAGAAATGTAAGGTTAGTAGCCGGCCCATTTTAGGTTCAGCACCAGGGTTGCACTTGCTGATTGGTGGATACATTTAGCCACCAATCAGAAAGCGCTACCCAGGTACTAAACCAAAGATGGGCTGGCTTGTAAGCTTTACATTCCTGCTTTTTCAAAGAAACATACCAAGAGAATGAAGAAAATTTTATATATTTTTTTTTTATGTTTATTTTATTTTTATTTTTGCCCGTTTGGTATTTAATATTTGAATTATTTTGATATGGATTCAGAAAATTGAAATCTATGTTATGGATCTAGGAAAAGAGAGTGAAAAACTATGGCCTAGATTTAGAGTTGGGCGGTAGCCGTGAAAAACAGCGTTAGAGGCTCCTAACGCTGGTTTTTACCGCCCTCTGGTATTTGGAGCCAGTCATTAAAGGGTCTAACGCTCACTTTCCAGCCGCGACTTTTCCATACCGCAGATCCCCTTACGTCAATTACGTATCCTATCTTTTCAATGGGATCTTTCTAATGCCGGTATTTAGAGTCGTGGCTGAAGTGAGCATTAGAAATCTAACGACAAAACTCCAGCCGCAGAAAAAAGTCAGTAGTTAAGAGCTTTCTGGGCTAACGCCTGTCTTAACTACTGTGCTCTAAGGTACACTAACACCCATAAACTACCTATGTACCCCTAAACCGAGGTCCCTCCACATCGCCGCCACTCTATTAAATTTTTTTAACCCCTAATCTGCTGACCGCACGCCGCTGCCACCTACGTTATCCCTATGAACCCCTAATCTGCTGCCCCTAACACTGCCGACCCCTATATTATATTTATTAACCCCTAATCTGCCCCCCTCACCGTCGCCTCCACCTGCCTACACTTATTAACCCCTAATCTGCCAAGCGGACCGCACCCCTACTATAATAAAGTTATTAACCCCTAATCCGCCTCACTCCCGCCTCAATAACCCTATAATAAATAGTATTAACCCCTAATCTGCCCTCCCTAACAACGCCAACACCTAACTTCAAGTATTAACCCCTAATCTGCCGATCGGAGCTCACCGCTACTCTAATACATTTTTTAATCCCTAATGCTAATTCTAACCCTAACCCTAACACCCCCCTAAATTAAATATAATTTTATTCTAACAAAATAAATTAACTCTTATTAAATAAATTATTCCTATTTAAAGCTAAATACTTACCTGTAAAATAAATCCTAATATAGCTACAATATAAATTATAATTATATTGTAGCTATTTTAGGATTAATATTTATTTTACAGGTAACTTTGTAATTATTTTAACCAGGTACAATAGCTATTAAATAGTTAAGAACTATTTAATAGTTACCTAGTTAAAATAATTACAAAATTACCTGTAAAATAAATCCTAACCTAAGTTACAAATAAACCTAACACTACACTATCAATAAATAAATTAAATAAACTACCTACAATTATCTACAATTAAACCTAACACTACACTATCAATAAATAAATTAAATACAATTCCTACAAATAAATACAATTAAATAAACTAACTAAAGTACAAAAATAAAAAAATATTTACAAACATTAGAAAAAAATTACAACAATTTTAAACTAATTACACCTACTCTAAGCCCCCTAATAAAATAACAAAGACCCCCAAAATAAAAAAATGCCCTACCCTATTCTAAATTACAAAAGTTCAAAGCTCTTTAACCTTACCAGCCCTTAAAAGGACCTTTTGTGGGGCATGCCCCAAAAAATTCAGCTCTTTTGCCTGTAAAAAAAACATACAATACCCCCCAACATTACAACCCACCACCCACATACCCCTAATCTAACCCAAACCCCCCATAAATAAAACTAACACTAAGCCCCTGAAGATCTTCCTACCTTGTCTTCACCATGCCAGGTATCACCGATCGTTCCAGGCTCCGAAATCTTCATCCAAGCCCAAGCGGGGGCTAGACATCCATCATCCGGCGGCTGAAGAGGACCAGAAGAGGCTCCAAAGTCTTCATCCTATCCGGGAAGAAGAGGCGATCCGGACCGGCAACCATCTTGATCCAAGCGGCATCTTCTATCTTCATCCAATCACGACCGGCTCCATCTTGAAGACCTCCACCGCGGACCCATCTTCTTCTTCCGACGACTTCCCGACGAATGACGGTTCCTTTAAGGGACGTCATCCAAGATGGGGTCCTTCGAATTCCGATTGGCTGATAGGATTCTATCAGCCAATCGGAATTAAGGTAGGAATATTCTGATTGGCTGATGGAATCAGCCAATCAGAATCAAGTTCAATCCGATTGGCTGATCCGATCAGCCAATCAGATTGAGCTTGCATTCTATTGGCTGTTCCGATCAGCCAATAGAATGCAAGCTCAATCTGATTGGCTGATTGGATCAGCCAATCGGATTGAACTTGAATCTGATTGGCTGATTCCATCAGCCAATCAGAATATTCCTACCTTAATTCCGATTGGCTGATAGAATCCTATCAGCCAATCGGAATTCGAGGGACGCCATCTTGGATGACGTCATTTAAAGGAACCGTCATTCGGCGAGTAGGCATCGGTTGAAGAGGATGTTCCGCATCTTGGAAGAAGATGGCTCCGCTCCGCTCCGGAAGAAAGAAGATTGAAGATGCGGCTTGATAGAAGACTTCATCCCGATGATGGACTTCCGACTTCAGCCCGATGATGGAGTTCTTCAGCTGCCGCTTGGATCCAGACTTCAGCCCGAGGATGGACGTCACTCTTCAGCCCCCCGCTTGGGCTTTGATCAAGACTTCGGACCCTCTTCTAGACAGATCGGGACCCGGTGAGGTGAAGACAAGGTAGGGAGATCTTCAGGGGCTTAGTGTTAGGTTTATTTAAGGGGGGTTTGGGTTAGATTAGGGGTATGTGGGTGGTGGGTTGTAATGTTGGGGGGGGGTATTGTATGTTTTTTTTTACAGGCAAAAGAGCTGAATTCTTTGGGGCATGCCCTGCAAACGGCCCTTTTCAGGGCTGGTAAGGTAAAAGAGCTTTTAACTTTTTTATTTTAGAATAGGGTAGGGCATTTTTTTATTTTGGGGGGCTTTGTTATTTTATTAGGGGGCTTAGAGTAGGTGTAATTAGTTTAAAATTGTTGTAATATTTTTCTAATGTTTGTAAATATTTTTTTATTTTTTGTAACTTAGTTCTTTTTTATTTTTTGTACTTTAGTTAGTTAATTTAACCTCTTAAGGACATATGACGGAATTTTTCTGTCATAAAACAATTGAGCAAACTGAAAGCTGTGTCCTTAAAGGGTTAATTGTATTTATTTGTAGGTGTTTTATTTAATTAATTTATTGATAGTGTAGTGTTAGGTTTAATTGTAGATAATTGTAGGTATTTTATTTAATTAATTTATTGATAGTGTAGTGTTAGGTTTAATGATAGATAATTGTAGGTATTGTATTTAATTAATTTATTGATAGTGTAGTGTTAGGTTTAATTGTAACTTAGGTTAGGATTTATTTTACAGGTAATTTTGTAATTATTTTAACTATTTTAGCTATTAAATAGTTATTAACTATTTAATAGCTATTGTACCTGGTTAAAATAAATACAAAGTTGCCTGTAAAATAAATATTAATCCTAAAATAGCTACAATATAATTATAATTTATATTGTAGCTATATTAGGGTTTATTTTACAGGTAAGTATTTAGCTTTAAATAGGAATAATTTATTTAATAAGAGTTAATTTATTTCGTTAGATAAAAATTATATTTAACTTAGGGGGGTGTTAGTGTTAGAGTTAGACTTAGCTTTAGGGGTTAATCCATTTATTACAGTAGCGGCGAGATTCGGTCGGCAGATTAGGGGTTAATAATTGAAGTTAGGTGTCGGCGATGTTAGGGAGGGCAGATTAGGTAAAGTAGAAAATGAACCCTCCCTTTTAGCAGTCAGACTTGTGTTTGATAATTTTATATATAAGCAAAAATATGTACTATGTACAAATAAATGTCTCAGGGGTATTTGTTTAATTAATTTATTGATAGTGTAGTGTTAGGTTTAATGATAGATAATTGTAGGTATTGTATTTAATTAATTTATTGATAGTGTAGTGTTAGGTTTAATTGTAACTTAGGTTAGGATTTATTTTACAGGTAATTTTGTAATTATTTTAACTATTTTAGCTATTAAATAGTTATTAACTATTTAATAGCTATTGTACCTGGTTAAAATAAATACAAAGTTGCCTGTAAAATAAATATAAATCCTAAAATAGCTACAATATAATTATAATTTATATTGTAGCTATATTAGGGTTTATTTTACAGGTAAGTATTTAGCTTTAAATAGGAATAATTTATTTAATAAGAGTTAATTTATTTCGTTAGATAAAAATTATATTTAACTTAGGGGGGTGTTAGTGTTAGAGTTAGACTTAGCTTTAGGGGTTAATCCATTTATTACAGTAGCGGCGAGATTCGGTCGGCAGATTAGGGGTTAATAATTGAAGTTAGGTGTCGGCGATGTTAGGGAGGGCAGATTAGGTCAAGTAGAAAATGAACCCTCCCTTTTAGCAGTCAGACTTGTGTTTGATAATTTTATATATAAGCAAAAATATGTACTATGTACAAATAAATGTCTCAGGGGTTCCGTAAATTCATATTAACAGTCCTCAGTCTTTTAGAGCCAAAACAATTATAAACAATTTCACAGGTTAGCAGGACGGTAACGGTCAGATTACTGTGCACACTTTGCCTCTGTCAGTTTTGTAAGTGTGACTGACCGGCTCCGGTCCATAGAGAGTGGTTAGTATTGAGTGTAATGTATTTTTATAAAGTCACAAGCGGACATGTAAGTATCATATAACAGAAACACTCACCACCTCTCCTCTTCAGAGACACCGACCTGGCACCTGCAATCACTTGAGTGCTGTATTCGGTTCGGTCCCGGATCTACGCCGTGATGAGAGCTCTACCCGGATTAAGGTACAAAGTAATAATCCAGTAAAGAAAAAATTACCCGGGGAGCTCTGATTAAAATCCAAAGTGCTTTATTTATACATATTCATTAAAATTTCTTGCAGCAGCAAACTCAACAAACAAAGCGATCAGTGTGCTTATTGTCAAACACACATTTCCACTGAGGTAGTGTCAGAGTGTCAGCTGACGCGTTTCGGCCAATAGCCTTAGTCAAAGCTGTATGACCCCCTCACACACCTCCATGCTTTAAAAAACAGTAGGTTATTTCTCATTGGTTAAATAAAAATATGACGCTACTCCATTGCTATCGATAATACATTTCAATGCAATCAGTGAAATAAATTACTTTCTGTATACATTTATAAATTTATTATACACATTTTGTCTATTAGCATATGTTACTAAGTAAACTTTCCTAGTAATTCGTTAGACCGCTGCTGCTGAACTCTTTACTCATTTGCTATACATCTCCCTGTGCTATTTTCTTCCATATTCTTTTACTCTATGACAAAGTGGTTGATCTCAATGTAAATTTTCTTTTGTCTCCTAATGATTGGGTTTTATGATATATCAAATTATGTTTGCTCAAATTAACCTACTTTTGTTTTATTTATTTATTTTTCTATTACTTTTCATAGAGAAGCAAGGAGATTATAGCTTTTGATTTCAATAGATTATCAGAGGGAATGTGATATGATACTCCTGTTTTATTAGCCATTTTCTTTCTGTCTTAATTTCCTCTTAGTTTGAATTTCTGAAATTTAATAAACAATTTACTTGTTTTAGTAAGTCTGCACATATTTATTTTTATTTTTATTTTCAAGAAAGTATTAACTTTGTATATATGATTTTTTTAAAAATTAATAGTTTCCCAGTTTCATTCACTGCCAGAAGTTTATTACATCGGATTCCAGATTTAGACCCTTCGGGAATCTGGTCTGCAGTTTTATCATCCAGTAAACTTCTTGTTTACTTAAGATGTAATCTAAGTCTCCTCCTCTAGCTGGTACCCTAACTTTCTGGATTATAGTCCATCTCAACGTATTTGGACTTTTATTATGTTTCCTCGTGAAATGTTCTATAAGGGGAGTAGTCATAGTTCCTGTTTTAATATTTGTGACATGCTCACGTATCCTGCTTCTTACCTCTCTTGTTGTTAGGCCTGTGTACTGTAAGTTGCAGGAGGTGCATGTTAACAGATAAATGCAATTTACAGATCTACAATTTAAACACTCACGGTGGTTAAATGTTCGCCCAGTGGCCTCACTTTTAAATTCATCACCTGGGTTCAGATACTCACATGCTGTACATGTACGGTTACTGCACGGGCATACTCCTACACAGCTTAACCAAGAGCTTGTGTTAACTTTGTTTTCCTGTAATTTAGTAGGAGCTACGATATTGCCTATCGTTTTTGCCTTCCTATAGGAGAACTGACATCCTTTCTTTGCTACATTCATTAGGTGGTCATCTGCACTTAGGATAGAAAGGTTATTTTTTATTATATCACAAATTGTGTGATATTGGTCGCTGTAATCAGTGACAAAATATATACCTTTATCAGGTGCTCTAATACTACTCTTCTTTTGTTTAGTTTTCAGCAAACTGTCCCTGTCAACTTCCCCTAAAGTCTCTTTTATTTCCTTTACCATTGGTGCACTGTACCCTCTCTCCTTTAATCTGATTTCTAGGTCCCTGGCCTGTTTGTTATACTCGTCTTTCTTAGTGCAATTTCGTCTTAGCCTCGTGAATTGGCCTTTGGTTATTGCCTTAAAGATGCCTTTTGGATGGCAGCTTTTTGCATGAAGCACTGTGTTTCCAGATATCGGTTTTCTGAAAATAGTGCTTGATATTCCCTCATTTTCAGATCCTTTAATTTTAATGTCCAGGTATTCAATGTTTTCTTTATCAAAGTGATAGGTAAAGCTAATCCCTACTCTGTTGTCATTCAGTCTTTCTATGAATTTTTCTGCAGATCTCTTGTCTCCATCCCATATTATTATTAAATCATCTATAAATCTTCTATAGAATTTGATTCCACCCTGCTGGCAGCCACTATCTCCAAAAATGTGGAACAGCTCCCACCAACCCATAAAGAGGTTGGCGTAAGAGGGGGCAAATTTAGCCCCCATGGCCGTTCCACATCTCTGGAGGTAGTAGCTGCCTTCAAACAGGAAATAATTGTGTGTCAAGAGATACTTGGTTACGTTCAATATAAATCCCACATGGATGTCACTAAATTTGCCTGATCTTCTTAAGAAAAATTCAATGGCCTCTAGGCCTTTATTGTGTTGTATTGATGTGTACAAGGTTTTACATCTATAGTTAACCATCCATATTGTTGTTTCCGCTCAAAATCACTCAGAAGGTTTAAGAGATCTTTAGTATCTCTCAGATAACTATACAAAGTTAGCACAATTGGCTGTAGGATGGAGTCTAATCACTGTGATAATCTTTCTGTCAATGAGCCAATCCCACTAACTATTGGCCTTCCTGTTATGTTTATGAGGGATTTATGCACCTTTGGCAAGTGATTAAAAATCGGTACAATTGGATGTTCAGTAATAAGATATTGTGCTGTTTCCTGATTGAACTAAGAAAGACAAGTATAACAAAAAGGCCAGGGACCTAGAAATCAGATTGAAGGAGAGAGGGTACAGTGCACCAATGGTAAAGGAAATAAAAGAGACTTTAGGGGAAGTTGACAGGGACAGTTTGCTGAAAACTAAACAAAAGAGGAGTAGTATTAGAGCACCTGATAAAGGTATATATTTTGTCACTGATTACAGCGACCAATATCACACAATTTGTGATATAATAAAAAATAACCTCTCTATCCTAAGTGCAGATGACCACCTAATGAATGTAGCAAAGAAAGGATGTCAGTTCTCCTATAGGAAGGCAAAAACGATAGGCAATATCGTAGCTCCTACTAAATTACAGGAAAACAAAGTTAACACAAGCTCTTGGTTAAGCTGTGTAGGAGTATGCCCGTGCAGTAACCGTACATGTACAGCATGTGAGTATCTGAACCCAGGTGATGAATTTAAAAGTGAGGCCACTGGGCGAACATTTAACCACCGTGAGTGTTTAAATTGTAGATCTGTAAATTGCATTTATCTGTTAACATGCACCTCCTGCAACTTACAGTACACAGGCCTAACAACAAGGGAGGTAAGAAGCAGGATATCGATAGCAATGGAGTAGCATCATGTTTTTATTTAACCAATGAGAAATAACCTACTGTTTTTTAAAGCATGGAGGTGTGTGAGGGGGTCATACAGCTTTGACTACGGCTATTGGCCGAAACGCGTCAGCTGACCCTCTGACGCTACCTCAGTGGAAATGTGTGTTTGACAATAAGCACACGGATCGCTTTGTTGAGTTTGCTGCTGCAAGGAATTTTAATAAATATGTATAAATAAAGCACTTTGGATTTTAATCAGAGCTCCCCGGGTACTTTTTTCTTTACAGGGCAGATTAGGGGTTAATACTATTTATTATAGGGTTATAGAGGTGGGAGTGAGGCGGATTAGGGGTTAATAACTTTATTATAGTAGCGGTGCGGTCCGCTCGGCAGATTAGGGGTTAATAAGTGTAGGCAGGTGGAGGCGACGTTGTGGGGGGCAGATTAGGGGTTAATAAATATAATATAGGGGTCGGCGGTGTTAGGGGCAGCAGATTAGGGGTACACAGGGATAATGTAGGTAGCGGCGGTTTACGGAGCGGCAGATTAGGGGTTAAAAATATGCAGGGGTCAGCGATAGCGGGGGCGGCAGATTAGGGGTTAATAAGTGTAAGGTTAGGGGTGTTTAGACTCGGGGTACATGTTAGAGTGTTAGGTGCAGACGTAGGAAGTGTTTCCCCATAGAAAACAATGGGGCTACGTTAAGAGCTGAACGCTGCTTTTTTGCAGGTGTTAGGTTTTTTTTCAGCTCAAACTGCCCCATTGTTTTCTATGGGGGAATCATGCACGAGCACGTTTTTTAAGCTGGCCGCGTCCGTAAGCACCGCTGGTATCTAGAGTTGCAGTGGCGTTAAATTATGCTCTACGCTCCCTTTTTGGAGCCTAACGCAGTGAAAACCCAGCCATTCTGTGAACTCTAAATACCAGCGGTATTTAAAAGGTGCGGGAGAAAAAAAGCACACGTAGCTAACGCACCCCTTTGGCCGCCAAACTCTAAATCTAGCCGTAAGTAACCAATGGTAGATAGCTTACCCAGCATATATGTATGTTTAAAGTATGTATTAATTATTTAGTATGGTACATCACTTTATCATAGTTCATCAGTCAATGCATTCAAATGGCAAGTCATAGAATCCATATCTAATGCCCCTAGGGGAGGGGACAGAACCCTAAAACTTTTTCACAGAGAAGCATTTTGGATCTTTATTTTACAAACTAGACATCCAAAAGACTTCCATGCTTCTGGGGATATTATTAACCATTGGTAATACAAATAAATTACACTTAGTCTATAGTTACGATCCATACTTGTTTTGGTGACAAGGTTAAATGACACACATTGATCTTATGAATTTAAGACAGTTAATTCTCCCACACAGTAAGATACAGTCCAATATTTTTTAACATATTAAGTATAGTTAATTAATAATAAGTGAGCATGTACAGTGGATTTATTTTCTGTCTTTCTTCTCTTCTAGAGTTCTCAATTTATATATATATATATATATTATATATATATATATATATATTTATATAATATATATATATATATAAATATATATATATATACAGTATATACAGTATATACAGTATATACAGTATATACAGTATATATATATATATATATATATATATATATATATATATATATATATATATATATACATCTTTAATCACTACAAATTGAAAGTTTTTCATTTTCCCTGTGTCTGTGTAAATATTACTGTATTAATAATCTGAATATGTAAATGTCATGATGCATGTTTAGTTGATCACTTGACACGCTATTACTCACAGCTGGTAACCCTTGGTAGACCTTGATTGTCTATATAAGGGTGACTACCGGATATTGGAGTATGGTCTATGATTAAAGGGACAGTATACACTCATTTTCATATAACTGCATGTAATAGACACTACTATAAAGAATACGATGCACAGATACTGATATAAAAATCCAGTATAAAACTGTTTAAAAACTTACTTAGAAGCTGTCAGTTTAGCTCTGTTGAAAAGGTAGTTGGAAAGCCCACTGCGAGTGGAAAATAAGACACTCCCCCCTCCCCCTTCTTTTGAATATCAAAAGTCCCTTTACACAAACAGGAGCAAGCTGGAGAAGGTAGCTGACGGTATTCACATAAAACTTTGGGGCTTGGTTAGGAGTCTGAAAATCAGAGCAATGTTCTTTAAAAATAAGCAAAACGAAACATTTTTTTAAAAAAAAAAAAACATCATGGGCTATATAAATAGATAATCTACAAAACATTTATGCAAAGAAAAAATGAGTGTATAATGTCCCTTTAAGGCTTTTTACTTAGCCAAAACGCATAAGACCGGCAGGGAGCTTTAAGTAGCGTTATTAGCTTTACAAGCTTGCTCATTTAACCACAATATTTTTTACCCCCTACTTTATATTTTGTGTGTATACCTCCTTTGAACTTTTGGAATAAATTTCCTTTTTCTGTTCTGGAGCTCGCTGGATCATTGTTTTTTCATTTGGATTAATTATTTAGTATCATACATTTAGAGATGAAGGGTACTGGGTAACTTCATTGGTGAGAATGTAATACAATACAGGGCTAGTATTTATATTACATAGTAGAGGATTTTGCTTGGTCAATGTGACAAGTTATGCCTGATAGTTTAAGGATAACTTGAGAAATGACTGTACTTATTCTCCAGATTTTTATTTTCTGATTTTGAATATGAAGTTTTGTTTGAACATGTAAAACTAATAAAAAAATAAAGAAAAAGAAAAAGGAGTAAACTAGAAAGTTGCTTAAAATTGCATGTTTTATCTGAATCATGAAATAAAAAATGTGGGTTCAGTGTCCCTTTAATGTCAATGTTTTTCTGAATGTCACCAAACAAATTCAGTGTTTTTTTTCCAGCAATCGCAAAAAAATTGCCATTAATATCCCTAGAGTGAAAATAACAACATTATTTGCCCATTATTCTAGCATCGTTTTTTGTTTTGTTTTTTTAAATGCACATGATAAAAGTTAAAGGGACAGTAAACCATGAAATATACTTTAAACTAACTGAAAATATATAATCTATTATTATGATTAGTCAAACTATGCAGAGCAAAAGTGCAGTGGAAGCGTTTAAAAATTGTATTTTATACTTACCCAAAAACGCATCTTCTGTCCGCCTCCGAATAAGATTTTATTTTTCAATACTTACCGTCATTGCCCCTGCAGCCAACAACAGAGCGAACGTCCGTCTTCTCCAATTTTGACAGCGCACGTTCCCTCTTCACGTGCGCATGCGCAGTACATTATTTCAGTCTTCAGCCGTATACACAGAATCTCAATGCTTCGTCGTGCATTGAGATTCTGTGTATCTGAATGAGCGGTGAGTCATTCCTATAGACGAACGAGCAACTCAAATACTCTATTTAAAAAACTCCAGCAATTTTTTTTACCAAATTTTAAAATAACAAATAGATTCTTAAGCCATTTTATTTATATGAACTCTTATATTTAAAAGATCAATTTTTCATTACACATACTTATCTTTTGGGACATCTGACACAAAGAGGCCCATGTATCAAGCTCCGTATGCCGCTTGTGGGCCCGTGTATCTGGCAAGTCTTCGGACTCACCAGAAACAGCAATTATGAAGCAGCGGTCAAAAAAACGCTGCTCCATAAACCTGTCTGCCTGCTCTGAGCAGGTGGACAGGAATCGACACAATTCATCCTGATCGAGTACGATCGGGTTGATTGACACCCCCTGCTGGCGGCCGATTGGCCGTGAGTCTGCAGGGGGCAGCGTTGCACCAGCAGCTCTTGTGAGCTGCTGGTGCAATGCTGAATACAGAGAACGTATTGCTCTCCGCATTCAGAGAGGTCTTGCGGACCTGATCTGCACTGTCGGATCAGGTCCGCAAGACCTTTGATACATAGGCCTCAATGCCTATGTTGGTATATATATTATAGATAGATAGATAGATAGATAGATAGATAGATCGCTAGATAGATAGATAGATAGATAGATAGATAGATAGGTATATATATTTATATATATGTGTGTGTTCTATATACAGTATATATATATATATTTTTATATATATATATATATATTTATATATATATAAATGTTAGATAGATAGATAGATAGATAGATAGATAGATAGATAGATAGATAGATAGATAGATAGATAGATAGATAGATAGATAGATAGATAGATAGATAGATAGATAGATAGATAGATAGATAGATAGATCGCTAGATAGATAGATAGATAGATAGATAGATAGATAGATAGATAGATAGATAGATAGATAGATAGATAGATAGATAGATAGATAGATAGATAGATAGATAGATATATTTATACAGGGAGTGCAGAATTATTAGGCAAGTTGTATTTTTGAGGATTAATTTTATTATTGAACAACAACCATGTTCTCAATGAACCCAAAAAACTCATTAATATCAAAGCTGAATAGTTTTGGAAGTAGTTTTTAGTTTGTTTTTAGTTATAGCTATTTTAGGGGGATATCTGTGTGTGCAGGTGACTATTACTGTGCATAATTATTAGGCAACTTAACAAAAAACAAATATATACTCATTTCAATTATTTATTTTTACCAGTGAAACCAATATAACATCTCAACATTCCCAAATATACATTTCTGACATTCAAAAACAAAACAAAAACAAATCAGTGACCAATATAGCCACCTTTCTTTGCAAGGACACTCAAAAGCCTGCCATCCATGGATTCTGTCAGTGTTTTGATCTGTTCACCATCAACATTGCGTGCAGCAGCAACCACAGCCTCCCAGACACTGTTCAGAGAGGTGTACTGTTTTCCCTCCTTGTAAATCTCACATTTGATGATGGACCACAGGTTCTCAATGGGGTTCAGATCAGGTGAACAAGGAGGCCATGTCATTAGATTTTCTTCTTTTATACCCTTTCTTGCCAGCCACGCTGTGGAGTACTTGGACGCGTGTGATGGAGCATTGTCCTGCATGAAAATCATGTTTTTCTTGAAGGATGCAGGCTTCTTCCTGTACCACTGCTTGAAGAAGGTGTCTTCCAGAAACTGGCAGTAGGACTGGGAGTTGAGCTTGACTCCATCCTCAACCCGAAAAGGCCCCACAAGCTCATCTTTGATGATACCAGCCCAAACCAGTACTCCACCTCCACCTTGCTGGCGTCTGAGTCGGACTGGAGCTCTCTGCCCTTTACCAATCCAGCCACGGGCCCATCCATCTGGCCCATCAAGACTCACTCTCATTTCATCAGTCCATAAAACCTTAGAAAAATCAGTCTTGAGATATTTCTTGGCCCAGTCTTGACGTTTCAGCTTGTGTGTCTTGTTCAGTGGTGGACGTCTTTCAGCCTTTCTTACCTTGGCCATGTCTCTGAGTATTGCACACCTTGTGCTTTTGGGCACTCCAGTGATGTTGCAGCTCTGAAATATGGCCAAACTGGTGGCAAGTGTCATCTTGGCAGCTGCACGCTTGACTTTTCTCAGTTCATGGGCAGTTATTTTGCGCCTTGGGTTTTCCACACGCTTCTTGCGACCCTGTTGACTATTTTGAATGAAACGCTTGATTGTTCGATGATCACGCTTCAGAAGCTTTGCAATTTTAAGAGTGCTGCATCCCTCTGCAAGATATCTCACTATTTTTGACTTTTCTGAGCCTGTCAAGTCCTTCTTTTGACCCATTTTGCCAAAGGAAAGGAAGTTGCCTAATAATTATGCACACCTGATATAGGGTGTTGATGTCATTAGACCACACCCCTTCTCATTACAGAGATGCACATCACCTAATATGCTTAATTGGTAGTAGGCTTTCGAGCCTATACAGCTTGGAGTAAGACAACATGCATAAAGAGGATGATGTGGTCAAAATACTAATTTGCCTAATAATTCTGCACTCCCTGTATATATGTGTGTGTTCTATATACAGTATATATATATATATATATATATATATATATATATATATATATATATATATATATATATATATATATATATATATATTGATAGATAGATAGATAGATAGATAGATAGATAGATAGATAGATAGATAGATAGATAGATAGATAGATAGATAGATAGAGGGAGGGAGAGATCAGAATATGTGCTAATAAAATAAAAAATATTCATAATTGAAAAAAAGGCTATGTGAGATAATGATAATACATTTTTTATCAATTCATTAAAAAATGGCTATTACAGGTGTGTGAAATATATTAAAATGTAAGGTATATAAAACATAAATAAAATATAAAGATAACAATTACTTATATTTCAAATAATATTATATATTTTTCTATAAGGGTAATTGATTGCAATCGGAAGACAAAACATAAACAAGCCTGAACACTTTTTTACATCACAATATATATATATATTTATGTAAAAAAATAAACTTACTAATTAAAATATATTATTTATATTTGCTCGTTATAGTCTAGGGGGCTATTTTAGCATTGATAGCTTATTTGTATTGATTTGCATAAAAGCAGTAAATCGCAATGTGGTTAGCATCGCGATCCACTGCTTATATTGTGAAGCTGAGTGGTGGAAATGCGCATGCGTAAAGGAAGTGTAAATGCGCGCTCTTGATCAGAAAATGGGCATTTTGAATGTAATGAGTGATGTCAATTAAAAAATATCTCCAGCTGCATGGGCGGATAGTGGATTGAAAAAAAGGTGATTTTTAAAACTGATTATAAATCGCTTCCGTAGCGCGTGTACTCTGTATAACTAGTTCAATATGTAACACATCTAAACTTACATTTCAAATAAAGATACCAAGAGAATGAAGAAAATTTGATAATAGGAGTAAATTCGAAAGTTGCTTAAAACTTCATGCTCTATCTGAATCACGAAAGTAAAAATTTGGGTTCAGTGTCCCTTTAACATAATTATTGTCATTGAAGGGTTAAGATTTACAGTCTTTTTTTTTTTTCTCCTCTTTCTTTTTTCTCCCTCCCCCCCTCAGCTCTTCTATATCTCTCTATAGTAGTAGGAAATGAAGTATAAGACATGATAGAGACATGCAAATTAGGATCCTGGAATGTGGGAGGGTTTACCTCCCCGGTTAAAAGAAAAGCAATATTAAAATACTTTAAAAAACTTAAAATTGATATTGGTTTTTTACAAGAGACCATTTAAATGAGATAGAAAGTCAAAAACTTAAGTGGGGATGGGTGGGTGAAGTAATCTATTCTGCAGGAGTGCAGAGAAAGAGAGGGGTAGCCATAATTTTTAGGAAATCTTTAAAATATACAATTTTGAAACAAGAAATTGATCAACAAGGGAGATATATTATACTTGAGGTAGAACTATGCTCAAAAAGATTCGTATTATGTAATGTCTATCGTCCGAATATAAAGAAAACTGTGTTTTGGGAACTTCTGCAAGTTAAATTATTGAAATAAAATCAAAATGTAATTTTAGGGGGAGATTTGAATTTGGTAGCGTCTAATGCTTTAGACAGGAATCGGATGGGGAAAGAGGCCCTATTAGGCTGTAAGGATACTAAAATCTTTAAAAAAAATTGCTTCAATTTAGGCTTATTAGATATCTGGAGAAATGTATATCCAGATAGCAAAGAATTTTCTTGTCTCTCCAAAGCGTATAAATCTCTATCACGAATTGATATGTTTTTAATCAGTGATAAACTGTTTTCTCTAGCAAAAAAAGTAGAAATTATGCCTATTACAATCTCAGACCATGCCCCAATTATTCTCTGTATGTCAATTATGAAACCAAAATTGGGAAACTATATACTATATTTCCCAACATATTTTTACAACAGCTTAAGTTTTTTGCTAGAGAAATGGAATTCTTATTACAACAAGAATATAGGCTCAGTATCAAATATAGAAACTATATGGCAAGCTTTCAAAGCAGTGATAAGGGGAGAAATATTGGCATATGTGATAAAAGTTAAAAGAAAAAATGACGCTTACTGGATTCAACTCTCTAAACAGATTATTAACAAATTTCAAAAATATGTTGCAGATAATAGTCAAGATAATTGGCGAAACTACTTAGAAGCTAAAAAACAAAGAGACAACTGGCATATTTCAAAAGAAACACAGCATGAGCTTAAGAGAAACCTTAATTATATGCAGTTCGGTAATAAGATAGGAAAATTTTTGGCCAGACTGGTAAGTACACGGAAAACAAATAGTATTATATCGGCAATTAAAACTAAACACAAAACATGCACTCTCCCCCATGATATCTTAGAGGAATTCGCGCATTATTTTAAACAGCTATATCAGGACCAACCCATAGATAAGTCAAAAAGGGACCTTTTTTGGGATAGGATTAAATTACCTCAAATAGTCAAAGATGACCTGGATCTTCTCAACTCCCCAATTAAGGAAGAGGAGATTAAAAATTCTATTGCCAATTTGAAGTTAAACAAAGCGCCAGGCCCGGATGATCTCCCAGGCGAACTATATAAAATTCTTGCAGATACGATTACCCTTACTCTATGTAAGCTCTTCAACTGTTTCCTCCAGGAAAATCAAACACCCTCTAAATATTTTATAGAATCTAGAATAATTTTAATCTATAAACAAGGTAAAAACAGAGAAGCAATGGAATCTTATAAGCCCATCTCTCTGCTAAATGTTGATTATAAAATCTTAACACATATATTAGTAGACAGACTTCAAAAAGTGATTAGGGAATTGATCCACCCTGACCAAACTGGTTTTATTAAAGGAAGTACACTTATTAAAAATCTTAGGAAATTAGAGATAGCAATTAATTACTGTGAATTAAAAAAGGAAAGGGGAGTAAAGCTTACAGAAGATGCCGCGATCATCTCGATAGATACACAAAAAGCGTTTGATACGCTACTTTGGGATCATATGTTTACAACCATCACTAATTTTGGTATTCAGGGCAATTTCTCTCAAATTATTGCCTTACTATATTCCAACCCAGGGGCGATTCTAAGTGTCAATTCTCTAACATCAGAGCAATTTACCCTTCATCGTGGGACGAGACAAGGGTGTCCGTTATCCCCGTTGCTCTTCAATCTGGCTCTAGAGCCTCTAGCAATATTTTTTTAGGCAAAAACTGCTAGGGATAGGCCATAGAATAATTCAAGCTATATACGCCGATGATCTTCTTATTTTTGTTCAAAACCTCAATTATAACTTGCCTATAATTATGGAGGCCTTAGAAGCCTTCCAGGCCTTTACTGGCTTTGCAATTAATAAAGAAAAATCGGAACTCATGTGGCTTATCAAACTGAAAAGCTCTCCAGAAATTCCTTTTAAGGTGGCCAAAGATTACATCACATATTTAGGGATAAAATTTGCATCTAATTCCAAGAGATGGTACAGTTTAAATTTTGTACCAGCTATTGCATAATTTAAGGAAGATTTAGAAAGATGGAAGAACTTGCCTTTAATAAAAATGATCTTCCTTCCCAAATTTATCTATATCTTCCAGGCCCTTCCACTTCTATTATTGAGGAAAGATCGGGTGTTAATCAATAAACTAATAACACAATTCATCTGGAATAAAAAAAAGCCTAGGATAGTGCTCAAACGTCTATGTGAAAGGAAAGAGGCTGCAGGTATGGCTCTACCTGATTTTGAATTATATAATATTGCTTCCAATTTAAAAATTTGTCTTGGACTGGTTTTCTGATAAGGGACATTTTTCCTTGCCTGAAATTGAAGGAGCTCTAGTAGCTCCTTATGGTCTTAAAGCACTAACGCACATGCCCCCAAAATTAATCCCCAAAGAAATAAGGGGGATGTTAATTATAGATCAACCAATACGGCCTGGCGCCAATTCTGTTCCAGAATTGGGACAAATTATAGAGGGTCACCCTTTTAACAATTAGAGGCAACCCTGAATTTGAGGAAGGATATGATTCCACCAGATTCCATGCCTGGGCAGATCTAGGGATCAATTATATCTCGCAGCTGCTTAAAAGAGAAGATAACTCTATTAAAACTTTTAACAAATGTAAATTAGAATATAATATGTCAAATCACCTTTTCTTTTCTTATTTACAAATATGTCATTATGTTGAACAGTGTAAGAAAATAAAGGCAATAGAATGGGACAATGATACACTCAGGCAGATAATCAGTTTGTTTCAGATGGGGAAATTCTCTATCTCGCACTCATATTATGCTTTACTCACCTCCCAAGAACAAAGCAAGAAGAGATATTTGGAATTAAAATGGGATCCACTATGTAAAAATCTACAAGAATTAGATTTAATAAAGAACTCAGGAGATAGGGTGGCAAAGGCGATGAAAGGAGAATATTTTAAAGAACAACAGGTAAAGATTCTGTATCAATGCTATTACACACCCAGCTGGCAGGCCCCCTGGGATAAACATTATGAGAAGATAGTCTGTAGCAAATGTAAATATTATGCAGCAGGCATGATCCACCTCTTTTGGCTCTGTCCAGTAATTCAAAGATTCTGGGGGAAAATCTCATTCTGAGCCATCAAAATTCTAAATCAATACTTTCAAGTAAATAAACATGCAGTATTTTTCCTGGTGACCCAGGAAGAAGTAGGCTCTAATTACTTATTAATAAATACAGCAGTTCTGATCGGTAGGAAACTTATATTAAAATATTGGCAGTCTAGCAAAGAACCTAAATTAAAAAATGGGATAACATATCAAATGTTTCTAGAACAAGCCTCAGTAGAGGCACAGTTAGATAATAATATCAAGCTTTTTATGAATAAATGGGGGGTAGTCATCAAATCACTAGAACAGGAAACTCAAAAATTGGTCCTCCAAACTTTTAAGAACTCTCTCTATATATTGGAAGCTAACTTAAGAGGTGAGTGGCAGTTTGCCTGAGAGAATGTGGAGGAGGCTAGTAGGGGAGGGGGTGTTTTTTTTTATTATTATTTTTTTTTTCTTTTTTTTTTCTTGTTTTTTTTTTCTTTCTCTCTCTCTTTCTGAGTGTGTGTTGGTTAGGGTATGGAGAATATAGCACTATGGGAGCCCGCTGATTTGTTCAGGGTTTTATATATAAAGAAAATATGCCATGATAGAATTCGTTCTGTTTAATTGGCAAGGGTGTGCATTTCTATCTGCCGAAGCTGTCTATCAGATCTTATAATTCATGAGATTATAGCTTGTATTTAAGAGGTACTTAATCGATATTGTATTTTGACTTTTATATTTGTCTACTTGTGGATGCATACCGTTATCTTATCTGCTTCTGTTTTGGAAAATTTATTGTCAACTGTTTTCTTTTTGGGCAAAATAAAAATATATAAAAAAAAAGATTTACAGTCCCTTTAAATTCATGATTTAATCAGATTACATCCTCAGGTGATGTGTTTGTATGTTAATTGATGTATGTATGTATAATTGATTAACCTGTTATGCTGCAAAACCATAGCCGTATGTATGTATGTGTTTCTAAGTAATCTGAACAGGGCCATTATGGATAGTGGGCTTGTGTGTTTTTTGGGTTATAGATTTTACCAATTTGTATTAGTGTAAAAGTGATTATTACTACTTTTTTACTTTAGTGTGTTAAGCAGTTTAAGGTTTGTATCTGTTTGGTGAGACTGCTTTCTGACATCCAATATGGAGGGGTAATGTGAGTGCGTATTGCCAAAGCCAATGTTACATCAAATGTCTTTTTGGGTTACCCAATAAAATTGCAATGAGTGTTGTTGTCTGGGGGTTTATCAAGTCTTTTAAGCTGTGGCATTTGATAAGTGAAAAATGGACCTTAAAATGTTTAGATAATTGTTGAGTATTTGGATTACGATCAGCCAAAACAGGAAGTGTAAGGCCATTCTACAGCAAACTGATAATGTGTCATTTAATGTCTTTTTTTAAGTGTTTCAATGTCAAAAAGGGCTCATCACAGCCAGTAACGTGTAGATAATTATTAAACAAAAGATTGTGATCAGCCACTATGTATTTAAACGACCACTAAACACAGTAGAAAAGCATATTTATAAATGCATAATAAATAGACAATGCAAAAAGCACTTAGTTTTTTGACAAATTTCAAAGTTAGTTTTATTCTCCTTCCCACTGTATTATTTGACAGCCATCAGCCAATCACAAAATGCATACATGTATATACTCTGAATCTTGCAGATGCTCAGTAGATGCTGGTGCCTCAGAAAGTGTGCATATAAAAAGATTGTGCACATTTAGATAATGGATGGGAAATAGAAAGTTGTTTAAAATTGTGTTCTCTATCTGAATCATGAAAGCTTAATTTTGACTTGAGTGTCCATTTAAGTCAGCTTCAGAGCAGCTATACACTTGAAATCTAGCTGAACATATTTAGTGAGCAATAACAAGAAGCGTATGTGTGTAACCTGATACCTTCTAGTAGTGCACTGCTGCTCCAGAACCTACCTAAGTATGCTTTTCACAAAGGATACCAAGAAAACTAATTAAAACTGAATAGTATCCAGGGGACAAGTCCTACAATAAACAAGTGTGGGAACTCACCAAGACTTCCACCCCCTCACAATTAATATTGTTTACACACACACTTAAATACACAAACACACACACTGTGTTTATATGTATAGAATTTATATGCCTTGGTTATTGAAAACAAATTAAAACTAATGAAGGGTTGAATGGTTGCCTTTGGCCCCCGAGACTTCTCCTCAGAGCAAGCCACACAGAAATGTAAACATTATGTGTTCCACACAGTGCGGGTGATCACACAACAGGACCGCTGACAGGCTTGCATTTTGTGTATTGTAGGAAGTGTTGCTGCCCATTACTAGAGGATCTCACTATCCCTCTAAACCACTGTGCTCCAGCTGTTTCCACCAGTAGCAGCAGCAGCATTTCTGTTCTCTGTCCAGGGGAACTTTGTTCCACCTGCAAAACAAGTGCAGGAACTCCGTTCCCATGCGTCCCCGCAGGACTTGACCCCTGAATGTATTGTTTATTTCCATTCTCTGTATGAACCATTACATTTTTATTTTGACGTTCATGTCAGTTTAATATTTTCATTTTCAGCATTCTTTCAGTTAAACAATTCTGGAGAATGGCTGCAGTCTGCATCTTTCGGCTATTTTATGTGCCAGATGTATTATATATTTGTGTGTTGCATTTTTTCTCTAATAAATCCAGCACTGAAAATAGCAACTGCAGCCAAAAATGAAAATATGCCTGTACCTATCTTAAAGGGACACTGAACCCAAATTTTTAATTTTGTGATTTAGATAGAGCATGCAATTTTAAGCAACCTTCTAATTTACTCTTATTAGCAAATGTTATTTATTCTCTTGGTATCTTTATTTGAAAAGCAAGAATGTAAGTTTAGATGCCGGCCCATTCTTTGTGAACAACTTGGGTTGTTCTTGCTGGTTGGTGGATAAATTCATCCACCAATAAACAAGTGCTGCCCAGGGTTCTGGGCTTTCTTTTTCAAATAAAGATAGCAAGAGAAAGAAAAAAAATGATAATAGGAGTAAATTAGAAAGTTGCCTAAAATCGCATGCTCTATCTGAATCACAAAAGAAAAATTGGGTTCAGTATCCCTTTAAATACAGCTGTATAAAAAATAAACGGAGTTTGCCGCTTTAATTTCTATATGATTTTATGAAATGTTGTAATAAAAAAATAAATCAAACGCTTAATTCCTAGGTTGGTCTCTAAAATTGAGCCTCTTAAGAAAAAAAAAGACAAGCTCATAATCAGGTCACTATTAAATATGATGGGAGAAAAATCTTTAAAAAAACTCATATGAAGTGATGTTTTTTTATAAATATAGGGCTAGATCCTATGTGACCTACTACTGCTAGTGGCCGAGCCAGAGTGAAGCAACATCCCTGTATGAATAGCTGTGGGTCAGTCATCACTTAAAGGGGCACTAAACCCAAAATCTTTCTTTCATGATTCAGATAGAGAATAGAAATTTAAACAACATTACAATTTACTTCCATTATTTATTTTGCTTCATTTTTAAAATATCCTTAGTTGAAGAAAAAGCAATGCACATGGTGAGCCAATCACACGAGGCTTCCATGTGCAGCAACCAATCAGCAGCTAGTGAGCATATCTAGATATGCTTTTCATCAAAGAATATCAAGAGAATAAAACAAATTAGATAATATATGTAAATTAGAAAGATGTTTAAAATTGCATTCTCTTTCTAAATCATAAAAGAAAAAATGTGGGTGGCATGTCCCTTTAAGTCACTCAAAATAGAATGGCTCAAGCTCTGCTTCTGCAGATAAGTAAAAGTGACAGCTATTTCAATGGGAGACACTATAATAGATATAGTATAGTAAGACTATCATTATTATGTGCAGTAGCCGGCAATGATCCTGCTGACCCAGTTTTCCCAGCAAATCTTAAAAGCAGTTCTACAACTACATTTAAAGGGACAGTTTACTCCAAAAATTTAACCCCTTTAATTTGTTCAAAATGATCCACTTTACCTGCTGGAGTGTATTAAATTGTTTACAAGTATTTCCATTACCCTTATATTGTCATTTGAATTTGTTTATTTAGCCTGTGGTATCCCCACCCATCCTGAAAGTTTTTGGCCTTGAGGCCAAGCTGTGTTAACACAGCCAGTAGAAGACATTACACTCCCAGTGGGTTATAGAAAAGATAAGGTAATAAAATGTTAATTTTTCATTGTTCTCTCCAAGTATTGATGATTGGTTTATGGAGATATACCATAAAGAAGCAGGTATATGTACACAATGTGATAAAGTAATGAGATCACATTATACCTACAAGCTCAACCCATTTTATTAGGTTGTGGCTTCAAAACACAAAATCAGCTAATTAATATACACAAAAAAGCCTTAAAAAAGCAAATCTCATACATTTTATACTCTGCAGCTGGTAAAAAAAGTAATTGGAAACACATTTAAGGAAAAACAATTTTATAATATACTGTCCCTTTAAGTTGGCAAAACGTGATCTGTAGGATAAAAAATAAATGATCCTCTAGAGTGAGCTGACACTCCTTTTGCAGTTTAACCCTAACCACTGCTAACCCAACATCCCCACAGCAATTAACCCTTATGGTTTCAAGGCCTTATCTCTCATCACTGTTAACTAGGGATGGGCGAATGTTTCGCAACATTCGAAAAACGGCACAAATTTTAACACATTCGTTCGTTCGAATCGAATTTCGAATGTTTACATAACATTCTAACATTCAATTTTACGATTACATTCGAAAATATTCTTTTCGAAAAATTCGAATTTAGATTGTAATAGTATTTCTAATGCTTTTTCTTCAAATGTAATATTCGAATTATGCAATATTCGAATTCGAAAAATTCGAATCTAGATTGTAATAGTATTTCTAATGCTTTATCTTTAAATGTAATATTCGAATTATGCAATATGTGTATTCGAATTCGAAAAATTCGAATTTAGATTGTAATAGTATTTCTAATGCTTATTCTTTAAATGTAATATTCGAATTATGCAATATTCAAATTCGAAACATTCGAATTTAGATTGTAATAGTATTTCTAATGCTTTTTCTTTAAATGTAATATTCAAATTATGCAATACGTGTATTCGAATTCGAAAAATTCGAATTTAGATTGTAATAGTATTTCTAATGCTTTTTCTTTAAATGTAATATTCAAAATATGCAATATTCGAATTCGAAAAATTCGAATTTATATTCGAATTCGAAAAATTTGAATTTAAATGTTTGTAATAGTATTTCTAATGCTTTCTTTAAATGTAATATTCGAATTATGCAATATTCTATATGAAAACATTCGAAATGATATATTTGTATCCATTTATGTATCAATTTACTAGATTCCCGCCCTACCACATGAACTATTGAACTTCTGAATAGTATTTGTTAAATAGAATGTTAAATTCGAAATTTCGAATGTGGACATTCAATATAATTATAAACATTCGAATTCGAAAGTGACATTCGAAAACTGTAAATAACATTTGATTTTTGAATTTTTAAGAATATTCATTCTTATCGACATTCGAATTTAGAATTCAAATTTCGGTAATAACATTCGTTCTACATTCGAAATTCGAAAATTTACACATTCGCCCATCCCTACTGTTAACCATAACTACACTGTCACAATCCCTCAACACTTTAAACCTTTATAGGCTGTTTTAATCCACCACTGCTGTTAACCCAAAGGGCAAAAAAGCATAATAGATTACACGTTATCCACTGCTACTATAGTAACTGGAACTCTTAACTATAAATATTCCTCCTACAAGATCTCACATTGATAACCACTCCACTAAATCTACCCCATACACTAATACCCTCCATACACACCACATGTAATCCTCCCTATAAGCTGTTATTTCAGGTTAATCAATGATGATTATGTATAGGTGAATTAACTGTCAGTATTGTATCATAGTACAAGTGATGCGCTATCTGATTTTTTTCATTTGAGCACTAACTGCTCTCAAAGTAAACTTTTTTTACTATTCACTTTCTTTCTAAATTTTATTAAATCTTTTAAAACAAAGGACAATAAAGTAACTAACAGACTACATGTGTATATATCTATGTGCGCTTATTTTTGGGTGCCAGTAACATACATACACATCTAAGGTTTTGCCCAACCCCTTTTAATGAACCTAGAGCAGTCATTTTACCCTCATGTCTGCAACTATTGCACACAAAATAGCAATTTTACTCCCATAAACATACATAAATATAGACACAAAAACACATTCACTATAGTACATGTAAATATACTCATATACAGAGGGAGACACATATCCACAAAGACACACAAACACACACACACACACACATATATATATATATATATATAGCCAGTAGGGGTAAAATAACTATTAATGTTGGTTTTAATTGCAGCCATGGAGTAAAATGACTACACCGTTGTGAATTATATAGGTTATGGGCATAGTGCAGGGTTGAAGCATAGTTTGGGTGGAATTTTGGAGAACCCTTTAAATGTATTGGTTAAATTCCCTGGACTTTTTTGTATTATAGCAACACCCCTGAGGGGTTTATCTGACAAGTCTACCAATGCTATTGCTGGTGCACATCACTTTTTTTTTACAGGCTTATAGATGCCATAGATTGTATATTGGTTATTGCCCTATTGCTTTCTTACACTGATATACTTTTTTCCCATGCTCTTTTTCTTTTGAACTTTCTTGTAAAAGTAAATATTTCCTAATGTGCTATATTCTTATAGGGAAAACGGCCACATTACATGCAGCGAGCACGTTCCAGTACAAAGTGCATTTGTCGTTGTCAGATCTGATAAACATTCTATTCTAATTTCCAGGATATTGTGTCTTTAAAGATGGCAATGATAAATGGCTGATTGTTGTGACGTTTTGCATCATTTAGAATATGTATGGCCACTGCTCAAGTTACCACTGAACTACTACAAACACACACAGCAGTAGAGTGTACATAAAGCCATCAAACTGGTTAGAGAAGTGTTACCGTAGAGCCTGGATGTGTTATTTTATTTGTGTTTGTTTGTTTTAAGTTCAGGCTTCTTTCTCCCCCTTTTAAAGTCTAAGCCAACATTAACTCTTTGTTTGCCATACAATTAAATGGCCAATAATAGAGGGAAATGCATCTATGTTTTGCAACTTTTTTAACAAAAAGGAAAAGCCTAATTTATGACTTCTCTGCAGCACACTGAGAAAAAAACTGACTATATATATATATATATATATATATATATATATATAGAGAGAGAGAGAGAGAGAGAGAGAGAGAGAGAGAGAGAGAGAGAGAGAAAGAGAGAGATAATAGGCAGATGGATCAACAATTACCTATATTTCTATATATACCTGTGTGTGCGTGTCCACATGTGCGTGCAAACGTGTCTGTGTGCACTTGTGTTTTAGCTTGTCTATTTTTTATTAAAGGGACATAAAAGTGCAAAAAGAACGTGTACCTGAGAAGTGATGCACTATTGGGAGATAAACATATCTGGTAAACCAAAAACAAGAAGCATATGTGTGTAGCTACCAATCACCAGCTAGCCCCCAGTAGTGCAATACTGCTTCTGAGACTACCTAGGTATATTTTTTCAACAAAATATACCAAAACAAACTGAAAATTCTCTTGAAATGGCAAGCTCTATTTGAACAATGATAATTTAATTTTTACTTTTATGTTCCTTTAAATAGACAGTCAAGTAAAAATTAAACTTCATGATTCAGATAGAACACACAATTCTAAACAACTTTCCAATTCACTTCCATTATCTTAATGTGCACAGTCTTTTTTTATGTACACTTTCTGAGGCACCAGCTTCTACTGAGCATGTGCAAGATTCACAGGATCTAGGTATATGCATTTTGTTATTGACTGATGGCTGTCACATGATGGATTTGGAAGGAAATTGTTGCTAACTTTGTCAGAAAAAAAAATACTACTTATTTGAAATTCAAACCAAGTGCTTTTGCATTGTCTCTTTATTATCCATTTATTGTTTATTAAATTCTTCTGTGTTTAGTGGTCATTTAAGTGAAGATATGAGGGTGAACTTATTAAAATAATATCAAGCAGACTTTTTTTTCCTGACTACGCCTTACTAGTAGCTTTATTCATGCATGGAGATCTTCATTGATGTTTTGATTATGCAGCCAGTAAATATTTAAATGTGATACAGTGAGAAGAACTCACACAGTTTGCAGGTTCTGTTTTCATGAAGCAATGAATGCACCATTAGAAATGCAATATGTACCACCAACAAGAAATGAAAATCCATGGGCGTTGCTCATCTCCCCTCCCCTCAGCTAGCTGAGATTAGTGTCAGAGCAATACGTAGCCCCTCAGGTCTGTCACCAGCTCATCCATCTCCCAGGGGACTGTGGCTGTGTGGATTGGTTTTGTTTTCCTTGAAACCAATATAGTGATTCCCCTTGAAAATGTCTCTAGCCCTGTAGGGAATGTGCTGATGCACACAGCCAGTGAAGGTTCATTTAGAGCTTGTTGAGAGATGGATCTGGATAAAGGATTGTGTTAATGTCACATATCATACAGTGGAGGTAATGAGCCATCAGAAAACCTGCTGAAGACCTTACTCTACCCTTGGTGTATATATACGTTTAGATATTTCAGAATAACTCTGAACAGTGCCCCTTGAGTGAATAAAATTTAAAAAAAATATGCAAAATGGGACATGGATAAAATAGGATCTGGAGATTTGGCTCCTAATGGGAAGAGTTGTTTTTTTTTAAAAAAAACAAACACTTGAAATAGTATAGAAGATCCTCTCCTGGAGATAAGATAAACAAGATAAGATACTCCAGAGGCATTTTAAAAAGCTACTAAACAAAGCCAGTTTTGCTCACTACATGGCAAAAAAAAAGTATTTTATATGCAGTTATTTTTGCAATGTGGTGCATTATTCAAATATATACAATACAGCTCATATTCTAGATATCATACACATAAAAATTGAAAGGGAATAGACCAGTTTCCCTGATTCATATGTAAGCTCTCATCCTCTACCATTCATGTTTTCAAAAGGTGCCACGACAGATCTAGACTGAAAGGAGAATTTTTTTTTTTTTTTTTAACAATGACAACAGTTAACAGGCAGAAGACAACAGTAAAGTTGTTGGAGTAAAGAACTGTATTGCAGAACTTACTCTATAGAAAGGAATGATAATACCAATTAAAGAATTTAATCTCCAATAGCCAATCAACAAAGATATTAACAGACTTATATTGAAGCCACAATTCAAGAACTCCTATCATGCAACCAATCAGGGTAAAGTGATAAAAACCGAGCCACTTGAGATACATCAAAAGCTCATGGATGAGGGTAAAGCAGTAGCACTTAGTTTATTTGACTTATCAGTAACATCTGACACTCTAGAACACCACATGAATTGAATATTCATTGATTTAAAAGCTAGTGATGAAATGGATAACGTCCTTCTGAAAGGACTGCCTTCAATAGATAAACATAGGAAACTCCATGGCATTCACTACAAACGTTAGTCACTACAAGGGTAATCTCTGTCTCTTATCCTATTCCACATACACATCAAACAACCAGTAGACCACTTTCAATTACAAGATATAAAACTCTACCCTTATTTAAAAAGTAATTCAAATATGTATAGTACCATCTGAAAAAGAAGTAAACGATTCTCACGGGAACTGGAAAAAGCTAAAATTAGAAGAAGGGAGGACAAATTAAATTAAAGGGACATAATACTCATATGCTAAATCAATTGAAACTGATGCAGTATAACTGTAAAAAGCATACAGGAAAATATCACCTGAGCATCTCTATGTAAAAAAGGAAGATATTTTACCTCACAATTCCCTCAGCTCAGCAGAGTAAGTTCTGTGTAAAAAGTTATACTCAGCTGCAGCCTAGCTGCAGGTAAAAAAAAAATGAAGAAATGAACAGCAGCCAATCAGCATCAGCAGTGCTGAGGTCATGAACTCTTACTGTGATCTCATGAGATTTCACTTAACTCTCATGAGATTTCATTGTAAACTTCCTTACACTGAATAGGGAAATAAGATGCATGTGTGCATGAAAAGCTCGCTCCTTCTGCTGTCCCGGGACAGACATACTGATTTGCTGCTTAGAAGACCTTTACAATGGGATGTGGCTATTGAGAAACTTTTGAGGAAAAATATCTTTCTTTTTTACATAGAGATGTTCAGGTGATATTTTCTAGTCATCGTTTTACAGCTATGCTGCATCACTTTCAAGTGTTTAAACATTTGGGTATTATGGCCCATAAAATAATATTGCAATAGTTTTTCTTCCTATCTATATTTAAACAACATAATTCAAAATATTTGGTATGTATCTTTAACCTTTATCCAAAATACATACAGTATATAACGTGTATTACTGCTCTTTCATACCCATGATAGATATTTAAAATTTACCATAATCAAACATAAAAGGTAGCTGTTCATAACCATAGGCTGATACCTATATTACCAATGAATCATTTTAACCTCTATGAGTAATGTGGACCAAAGGTTAAGAAATCTTCATGCATTTTTTAGTTCTGAACGGAGATAACCACAATGCATAAAACAGGATGTTTTATAGTATCCATGTTATTTAGAAGAGATTACACTGAGAGATTGTTATTCTAAACTGTTAGACCAGACATCGCTTCAAAGCTATTTTTAAGATTAGTTTTCAGTGAAATTCACACAGTGCTCAAAATGATCTGCAAAATACAGTATTCTGTAGCTCCACTTTATCAAAAGGCAACCCAACACTGGCCTCTCCTGTAGTGTCATAGGGCTGGAACTTTTGTAATGGCAAGAGGGGAAAACTTGTGATAAATGTGAGACTTAGAAGGGAATTGCTTCTTTGATTGTTTTTTAAGTGTTCCAAGGAAGCTCTGAAATAGAAACACACAGGTCAAGGGTCTATATTGTATGTATGCTCAGAAGGGAATCTTGAAATTTTAGTTTAGAGGGGTGATCTCTGCTAGATAAACATTAAACATAAACGTACAGTTAAAGGGACACCTAAGTCAAAATTAAATGACCAGTAAGCAGTAAATAAAGTAGATTTGCATGATCAACAAATGCATGATAAAAAGACAATGCAATAGCACTTAGTCTGAATTCCAATTGAGTAGTAGATTATTATTTTTTTTTACAAATTTCAGTTATGTCTATCTCCACTCCCTCTGTACCATGTGACACTCATCAGCCAACCACAAATGCATATACATATATTCTGTAAATTCTTGCACATGCTCAGTAAGAGCTGGTGACTCGAAAAGTGTAAATATAAAAAAATGTGCACATTTTGTTTATGGAAATAAACTGGAAAGTTCTTTCAAATCGCATGCTCTACCTGAATCATGAAAGTTTAATTTGACCTGAGTGTCCCTTTAAATGTTCATATAATTCATATTGGCCCGGATTACAAGTTGTGCGGTATGGCTTTACCGCTTGAAAAATAGCCTTTACGTGCGGAATGATCTTCAATTCGGTATTACAAGTTGCTGGCTATGACTTTACCGGAATTGTTATGGTCTATACCACAACAATCTATTCCGCACTCAAAGACATGTGGTTATGCATTTTGCAAAACAAAAAAGTTTCACAAGACATATCAAAAATATGTTACAAAGTACACTAACACCCATAAACTACACTATTAACCCCTAAACCACCATCTACCCGCATCGTAACTACTAAAATAAACCTATTATTATTAACCCCTAAACTAATATCCCCCACATCGTAACTACTAAAATAAAGTTTTAACCCCTAAACCGCCATCCCCCCATTATGGTAACATTCCAGGTTGCATCTATACTAGATATCTCTTGAAACAAATATACTCATTCCTACACTCTAAGATATTGACTTACACAGGGTTCCTTCCAAAATGGGCTTTGCAAACCAAATCTTCAAAGCTTTATTTTGTTCTGCGATTATGTTGGAAAATAAAAAACTTGTACCACGCAATACAGCACTACAACAGCAAGTGAACTACCGCAGTGTGCTCCTCCTTATGTAAGAATGATTTTTTCAAATTATTATTATTAATATTTTTACTAATTATAATTTATTTGTAAAGCTCCACCAAATTCCGTATAGCTGGGTACATAAGTAGGGGTACAAAATGACAAGAGAAAAAGGAAGAGGAGGACGATCATGCACCAAAAAGATAACAGTCTATAGATGTGTAATAGACTGTAGTAAGGATTAGGATAAAGGGACAGTCTAGTATAAATTAAACTTTCATTATTCAGATAGGACTTTTAATTTTAATCAACTTTCCAATTTACGTTTATCATCAAATTTGCTTTTTTCTCTTGGTATTCTTAGTTTAAACTAAACATAGGTAGGCTCATATGCTCATTTCTAAGCCTTTGAGGGCTGCCTCTTATCACATGCTTTTTAAATCTCTTTTCAACACAAAGAGACAGAAAGTGCATGTGGGCCATATAGATAACACTGTGTTCAGGCACAGGGGGTTATTTAAGATTTAGCACAAAAAAATGCTTAATTTAAGAAAATAGATAATTAACAGTCACAGTCATGTGATCAGTTGGCTGGAAGAAGGTTCCTAGATACAAGGTAATCAGAGAGGTAAAAAGTGTATTAATATAACTGTGTTGGTTATGCAAAACTGGGGAATGGGTAATAAAGGGATTATCTATCTTTTAAAACAATAACAATTCTATGGTAGACTGTTCCTTTAAGTAAATTTATTTATATTTCATTTTTAAAATCATTTTAGTAAAAAATAAAATATTATTGGGACAGTTTGTCAAAACAACTTATAAAGAATGAATTTATTTGATTACAATGCTATTTTTAAAATAAAGTTCCTCAAGGTAATGGTGCTTTAGTAATTTGTATGTCAGATGAATAGATTCTGTTTAGAAACATATATGCTTTAGGCTACTGGACATTGTCAAGGATATACCAAAAATTGTATTTGTTCGCCAGAAACAAAAATTTAAAAACATTATTATATAAATACTGATTTAATTATAAATACAATTTTGCAAAGAAAGAGAAAATGGAAATCACTGGTCTGAATACATGTTGAGATTTACCTTTAAGACAAACCATTTAATCCAGCCATGGCTAGGTTTCTTATAAAGTTCTGCCATACTTTTCTTTGACTTGACTATATTCTGACTTGCTGCTTATAAGAAGCAGAGGTTCAGTGAAAACAGAAATATGAAATTAATATGCTCCTTAAAAGGACATTAAACACTAAATAAATGCTAGATAGATTGATGCATTCAAAGAAAAGATTAATCGGAGAATAACATGTAGATATATTTTTTACAGTTTTATTAGCTGTAAATATTGACAAAATAAGTGTTAAGTTTTAGTGTCTATAAAACAATGGGAGCTGCCATGCTGTTACTTAGGTTACCCTCTCTGCTTTGGCCAATTAGAGACAGTTATAAATAGGTCACTAGAGGGTGCAGCCAATAGCTGTGTGGAATATAACAGTGTTCTGCACTTCCATTTCTAACAGGAACTGAAAAGCTCCCAATTTCAGAATGGAATTAAAGGAAAATGGGGAAAACATAAACAATGAATATATATTGTAAAGTTTTTTGTATATACGATTTGTCATTTTATATTACCATCTCAGAATGTTTAATGTCCTTTTAAATTGTGTTCATTTATGATCATTTAAGGCCCACTGGAGACTAGTATAGTAGAATAGAGTGTTAGAGTTTTCTGATAGATAACTATATGCTTATGATGACCACTAGTGTAATGTGAGGGATGCATTTTTTTTTAAATGTATATATTTTAGGGTATAATTCTATAAACTCATTGGCTAATTTGGGGGTTCAAAAATATGACACATTTCTATATACATTTATCATACTATCAGTAATATGTCATCATGTGTCTGTGAAAAAGGTATATGAGCTTTAATGTGCTGTTGATCTAATGTCTTTTTTGTGGTACCAAATTTCTATAAGCTCTTTGTAGCAGGACACTAATGGCAGAAGGCTAGACCCCTAAATATATATTTATGAGCGTTTCCTTTCAGTTCCTTTTGGTTCCCATGTTAGTTAGTGAAAAGGGGATACTCAGTTTTTATTTCTTATCTTAGTGGCTACTTGTTTATATAGGTTTTTTTTGAGACGTCAAATGTGTTTTAACCATGGACTTTACCAACTTCAATATATTTAACATTTCAGAACAATTAATGTCATTGTTTGCTCAGTTAAAACATTCTGTACTGATTGACAGCAAATAGTCACTATTATGTGTTATGTGTTAAAGGGCCATGATACCCAAATGTTGAAACACTTGAAAGTGATGCAGCATAGCTGTAAAAAGCTGACTAGAAAATATCACCTGAGCATCTCTATGTAAAAAAGAAAGATATTTTACCTCAAAATGTCCTGACTATTCACACCCCATTGTAAAGGACTTTAAACAGCAAATCAGTATGTATGTCCCGGGACAGACAAGGGAGTGAACCACGTGCACACTCATCTTATTTCCCTATTCAGTTTAAGGAAGTTTACTATGAAATCTCATGAGAGTTAAGTGAAATCTCATGAGATCACAGTAAAAGAGTTCATGACTTCAGCACTGTTGATGCTGATTGGCTGCAGTTCATTTCTTCATATATTTTTTTTACCTGCTGCTGGACAGCAGCTAAAGTATAACTTGTTATACAAGACTTACTCTGGTGAGCTGAGGAGATTGTGAGGTAAAATATCTTCCTTTTTTACATAGATATGCTCAGGTGATATTTTCCTGTCAGCTTTTTACAGTTATACTGCATCAGTTTCAAGTGATTTAGCATATGAGCATTATGTCCCGCGACTTCCATTGGCAGAGGAGTTGTGCAGTTCACCTGCATGCCGGTGTGGTGAGAGGACGCCGTATTATCAGCTCCCCGCTCTCCGCCACTTACCTTGGAAGCTTGCCTAGGTTGGGAGTGTGGCGCTCTGCAGGGTCACGACCTGCGCAAGAGATGGAAGTCTAAACAAGCCATTTGGGCTGCGACTGCGCTGCAGTTTGCTTTTTCTTTTACTGTCCTTACAAGCTTTCCCTAAAAAGGGGTATTCGAGGGCTGTGGAGGTGACCGTGGAGGGATTCCCCCGATTGGTAAAGTGTTCCCGCAGTGGCTAAGGACAGGCTCGTCTGTGTTACTGTACTCTGGGCGTGGGTGCCCAGAAGGAAATCCAGTCGATGGTAATTCAGCGGCAAGTCTGGTCATACTCCTGGACACTCCCTGGTGAGCAGCAGAGATAAGCCAAGAATGCTAAGACATCCAAAAATCCTGGGCTGTGATAAAAGACAGCAGGAGCAGGTACAGGGCAACTTATAGGAGGTCGGGGCTTTCATCTACTACAGGGTAGAGTTTATTGTTGTGAGCTCTCGGCCCTCAAGTGAACCAGAAAATACTTTGTGTAGAAGGGGCAACACACAAGCCCAGTATAACTGGTTGACGGCCCAGTGAATTGCTATGCTCTTAAGTTTGGCCCCAGTATTACAGGTATCCCTCCTGGAAGGGAGTGCAGCAGCCGAGGAGGGAACGGTACATCTTCCTGGCTTAGGTGTTCAGTGAGAGGACGTGGATCCTCGGTGCTGCTGCCCTTCTGTCTTTGTTGCCGGGACTTAGATTCATAGATTCATAGCTGCCGTGTATCTCTAGGAGGGCAGACTTGCTCAGTTTCAGGCTTCCAAGAGCTCCCGCTGGATAACAAGCTAATTTTTGCTCACTCTTTGCACTTATATAAGAGGGTATGGGCACTTGACTCTCAACAAAAGATCCCCTGCATTTATAGCTACTGCAAAGTCCCTGCATTGGCTCGGTCCATTGTGAGTTAAAATTGCAGGTTTGGTTTCACATTACAGTCAGGGTGTCAGTATCTGCGGTACAGGAAAGAACATCTTTTGCTGCACCTGGTGCGGGACTAGAGGTTGTGATGGAAAGCTGCGAAGAAACTTTTTCCTGCTGCCTGGTAAAATTGGCTGGAGCCCGGGTGAGAAAGGAATTCAGCTGGGAAGCTGCAGCAGCTTGTGTGGGGGGCTGCATAAGATGATCGCTCTTTGCTAGAGAAATTGTATAAAAGCTAACCCGCCTGTTAAAGACACTTTGTTGACAGAATAGCTGACCTTATAGTGGGGGGTAAAATGATGAGCTACACACAACTACAAGAAAATTTACAGCCAGTCAAATTAGAATGGTTCCTATACCTGCAGCTTACCTCCATCATTCACCCGCTCTTGCTATCCATAACCAAAAACTTGCCCTCCACATTAGAGAACATATGCATCGCCTCATCTAGGCCCAAGAATACTATCTCCAAGCTTTACCAAGCTATCCAATTAGCATCAGAAAACTCCAAATCCACCTTACAAACTAAATGGGAAAAGGATATCAATAAGGAAATGGAGATTCAGGATTGGCATATAACTCTCTCTAGTGCAGGGAAGGGATTGTTGAGTGCAGACATGTGGGAAAATTGCATTAAGACCAACTTCCGTTGGTATCTAACTCCACAGATAACTTCATACTCTACCAAAGATAGATCTAGACTTTGTTATAGAGGCTACGGGGAAGTGGGGGACTATAAACACATGTGGTGGGACTGCTCCCACACACATAGGGTGTGGAACCAACTATCTTGGTTTCTAAGTTCTATCCTAGATAGCCCAATTAAGCTTACCATGGAACAAGCTTTGCTCCACACCAGTCTTAAAGAATTTAATAAATATATTAATTTGTTTATCAAGATAACATGCACTGCCACGAGGGTTTGTATAGCCCGCCATTGGAGGGAGTGTGCCCCGTCCTGGGAAGAAATCAAACTCAAAATTAAATTTTATTACAGCATGTCAGAACAGGCAGCATTTCTCCTAGATACCCAAGAAATCTTTCAGAAGGTTTGGTATTACTGGATATTACATAATGTGTCCTAACACACTAGTCTAATCCAATAGAGCCTCCCACCTAGAATCCCCTACCCTTTGGGATTCAGAGCCCTCAGACATGACAGGTAAAACATAGATAAATAGGAGACATATTAATCCGACATATAACAAGTTTTAAAAACAGAGCGATGTGGTCGGGAGATATCCCCTTATCTGTATCTTACTTCCCTCTCTCTCTTTGCTTTACCTAACTCTTTTCCCCCTTCACTAATTCTTTATTACGTTGATCCTTATCCTGGAAATATGTTGTTTGTTCGGGCTATAATGCATTGTTTTGTGCATAAAATTATTTTAATTCTAGCCTCAAGCAGGAGATTCCTCACTGCATGGACTCTTGTATCACAATGTAAGATGTTATCAGGTTTTTCATGTACAAGTGGCCTTACAAGTTATGACTTAATAACCGAACGATTTAATGTTTTGTAACTTGAATAATCTTAACTACTATGTAATTTTATAGAACCAGGATTTCTGTTCTCTTGATGTGTTTTCCGTTTACACTCTTTATGTTATTATGCCTTTGCTACAAAATAATAAAAATTACTTTATCATAAAGACACTTTGTTGGTCATATGAAGTTCATGTTTTGCCAGTAATACAGATACATTAAGCTATGGTTATAATTGTTGCTTGATTTTTTCTGTTACAGAGTTGTTACTTCTAGCTGTTATTATTTCAAGTCAGACGGCTATTTTCCATGTCTTAAAATGTTACTAACTGAAAGGGTTTCAGTCTGATGTATGGGTAGAGAATGGCTGTCTTACTGCTACTACAATAATAAGGTGGACAACCATTTCCATCTGATGGTGAGAGGTTGATGTTTGTTTAGTTTTATATCTACAGGCGTGTAATAAATTTATGATTGTAATCTGAAGTTTAACCAAATATAGAGAATTAATATTTTTGAGGTGTTAAAGTTTAGTGTAACTATAGATACAGGTGCTGATAAGATAATCAGCCTGAGATTAAGGGCTCAAACTATTAATTCTAGTTTTTTTTTTTTTTGTTCCAGGTTGTTCTCTGAGAGCTGCTATAATAGATAGCTAGACTGTCTCTCTTGGGGCTTAAAAATCTATTAAATGCTTTAGATTGCATCTGAGTCAGGGACAAGAGATTGTTTGGTGGAGAGTTTATACACTAAATGCAACTGTAGTTTATCTTAAATACCAAATGCAGTATTAGAATTTCAGATAGTTAGAGGTTGGAGCTTGGCTGGTTAGAGCTGAGCTTTTCACAGCAGTTGTATTAAGCATATCTGTTATAATATGATGTAATATCTACAACTGTTATTTACTGTCAGGGTTGGAAGATATGCAGTAATTCTTATTGGGGAGATAGCATCCTCATTCTGATCTGAGTATGACTTAAATGAGTACAATGTTGTAGAATTTTAGATAGTCAGAGGTTAATAGCCTATTTAAGTTACCTCTAGGTAGAATCTCTTAAAGGGTGACGATAATTAGTGTCTTCATGCCGCTAGCATTAAAAACAAAATACAGTATAGGTATCTCTACATACTTCTCATATTTTTGATCTATTATAGGCTGTTGGTTGGATTCTAAAGAAGAGTGATTTACTATTGATTCTTATTAGAGATCTTGCTAATATAATAATTCTCCCTTGCTGGGTTTTTCCTTTTTTTTTTTTTTTCTTCACTGTGTATGCGTAGGCGCATACTCCTAAAAAATCAAGGGCCTGATCTTCACTCAGGAGGGGCACGGGCTACCCCTCAGTATTTTCTCTTTTTTTTTTGTGTGGCACTTTTGATACACTAAGGCCAGGCAGGGCCATACTATTTAATAAACAAGGGAATTGATTCCCACATAGGAAGGGCGGGGTCTCCTCCCTAATTTTTATATATACATAATATATATTTTTTTTTTCCTTTTTTTTTGTATGTTTTATTTTGTTCACGTGTGTTTTTTTCTGGGCATTCACTTATCACATAAGAGTTTATGGATACATTTTTGTTGCAAGGGAAATCTTCTTCACCCAAAATGCCGGTTAAAGCTAGAGATAAAAGAGCTAAAGTGTCTGAGCTTGGCTTAGATACTATGGTAGAACCAGTGGCCAATTTGGTTGACACTCACTCTTTAATTTCTCAGCTGTCCGAGTTATTCTCACCACAATTTGACATGATCAGAAAGGAGTTAGGATCTATTTCATCCGAAATTACCGCTTTGTCAGCAGAAGTAAGACAGTTCTCACATAGAATGCAAGAGGCCGAAAATAGGATTTCTCACTTGGAAGATCAAGTCAGTACCCAGGAAAGCATTATAGCCCAACAGGATTCTAAAATCACCAATCTTCAGGGACGTCTAGACAATCTTGAAGATTGGGCAAGACGAAATAACATAAGAATTTTGGGTCTCCCAGAAGATGCAGAATTTGAAGATTTATTGAAGTTTACTTCTGTATTACTTCCGCAGAGGCTGGATGTCCCACAATCGATGTTACCTATTACGATTGAGAGAGCCCATAGAATTGGCCCTAAAAAAAACACGGATGCAGGACAGAGTAGGAGTAGGATGTGTATATGCAAGGTGTTAAATTTTCAGGACAAAAGTGAAATAATGAAATTGTTTAAAAAATTTAATGAACCTTTAATGTTTGGTAATAGCAAAGTTTTACTGTTTCAAGACTTTTCAGCTGAAACCTCGATGAAAAGAAGGACAATGGCCCCTTTCTGTACTCAAATTATTAATAAAGGAATTAATGCACGGATGGTTTATCCTGCCAAAATAATAGTTGAGTACAGAGGAACTCACGTGGTCTTTACTGAGGTGGGGGACGTGAAAGATTTTCTCAAAGATGAATGAGATTTAGCTCATTACCATTTACCCCAGGATATATAAGTGCTGAATGGTATTATAAATTGGTATTCCTGTCATTTCAGGAGCTCTCTATTGCGTTAGTCAGCAAACTATGTAGATTAAATATTAAATGCCTAGGTGTCATCATGGTTTTACTATTACTGCATCATAAGATAAGACTGTCCCCCCCTGTGTTCTTTTTCCCTTTCTTTTCCCTTCCTGGTCCCTCCCTCCCCGTTGTTTGCCCTTTTTTTTTCCCCTCCCCCTCCCCCTGCCGGTCTTCTAGGGTACTCACTATATATTAGTGTATGGAGTTGAAGATAACCTCATGGAACGTGGGTGGGATCTCTTCACCCTCAAAACGCAAATTAATTATCAAACTCTTAGCTAGAAGTAAACCCGATATTTCCTTCAGGAAACCCACCTCAAAGAACAGGAGGGCAAAAAACTTAAGATTAAATGGGTAGGTGAGGTGGTTACTTCTTCAGCTAGAGGTAGGAAATGTGGGGTAGCGATCCTTATAAATAAGACCCTAGATTATAAAATTATTCAGGCAGAAACAGATCCGGAAGCTAGATTTATTATTCTGCATATTTATATAAACAATATAAAATTTGTTCTTTGTAATATTTATGGTCCCAATAAATTTGATAGGGAATTCTGGGAGAAGATTAAGTGCAAATTGTTTCCTTTGGTAAAAGAGAATTTGGTAATTGGGGGCGATTTTAATATGACATTACATCCAGAAATAGATTGACTCGCAGGTAAAAATATTTTAGAAAATAGAAGTTCAAAGTACTTTCTACAATTCTGTCAGAAACTGCAGGTCTATGATATATGGCGTAGGTTAAATCCGGATATACAGAACTTTACATGTGAATCCAAAGCACACAGAACGTTCTCACGTATAGACCTATTTCTAGTTGCAGAGTCATTGTCTATTGCGAAAATGGAGGCAGAGATTGATGAGATCTTGATTTCGGACCACGCAATCATTTCTTTAGTCTTTTTCTTCCAGGACAAAAGAGACGCTAAATCTCTTCGATTTTTCTATCTGAGATATCTTGATAACGATCCTAGATTTTTGTCCTGGATAGAATATAAGTGGAAAGAGTATTGTAGGTTTAATTCTGGTTATCTTCATAAAATCAAGGTTTTTTGGGAGGCGGCGAAAGCAGTTCTAAGGGGAGATATTAAGTTTATATGGTTGTGCGGAATAGGAAAATTTGGGCTAGGGATATACAATTGTCCAATCAAGTCAGAAATGCTTTTAAGAAATACTGTAGGGACCGTTCAAAGGCCAATTCGATTATATATATAGATGGCAGAAAGGAAAGAGATGCCTTCCTGCTACAAAAACATCAGCAAGAGGAGTCAAAAATCAACCTACGGTTTAGGGGCATCCATGGTAGCTCTGCTAAATATCTGGCCAGATTGGTTAAAGCCAGGAATAAGAAGAACCTTATTCCAGTGATTCAGGCAGAAGGAGGGCGTACCTCTGATGTTGATGAAATATCCGGAACCTTTTTCCGATTTTATCAGCAATTATATTCAGAAGGGGAGTTCAATCAAGATAATCAGACAGAATTCTGGTCATTGATCACTGTCCCCAAAATCCAAAAGGAGGAACTGGATATGCTTAATGCGCCGGTTTCAGTTGAAGAAATAAGCAAAGCTATAACACGGGCCAAACTTAATAAAGCAGCAGGTCCGGATGGGTTACCAGCCGAATTCTACAAAAGTTTAACTGACCAGGTTATACCGATACTAGAAAGACTATTTAATAATTATTTTGTATCAGGTTATGCCATTTCTTCTCTCTTTTCAGCGGCTAATATGTCTTTAATTTTAAAAAAAGGAAAAAATCCGGAGGATCCGGCCTCTTATAGGCCCATTTCAGTCCTCAATGCGGACTATAAAATCTTAGTCTCTATTATAGCTCAGAGATTAGTCTCTTGCCTGGATAGGTTGATCCATCCGGACCAGGTGGGTTTTATGGCAGCTCGTAGCTCCTTTAAAAATATAAGGAAGTTAACAACTCTAGTTGACTTTATTTGGAATGCAGAGCAGTTTAAAGAGAGGACTGATCTCAAGGATATAGCGGTCCTTACGTTAGATGCGGTCAAAGCGTTTGACTGCATCTCATGGAGACATCTCTTTGCAACATTAATCAAATTTGTTTTTTTGGGTAGTTTCTTTAACTTTGTCCAAAAAATATACCAGAACCCAGTGTCATATCTGTTGGTAAATGGTAGGATCTCTCCCAGGTTATTATTGCAAAGAGGTACAAGACAGGGTTGCCCTCTATCGCCCCTTCTGTTTAATATTGTTTTGGAACCTTTGGCGATTAAACTGCGAGAGGTCCTGCCTGGGATTTCGTTGGGTGGGCAGAATTTGAAAATACTGCTCTATGCTGATGATATCTTACTATTTTTGAATAAAACAGCAGTAACGATCCCGAGAGTGGTTTATACGATAAAGCAATTTAGTACATTTGCGGGCTATAAAATCAATATGGAAAAGAGCGACTTGACTTGATGTGGCTCGGTCGTCAGCGTGTAGATCACCCCAATACAATATTCCGCAATTTCAACGCGATTAAATATCTTGGGTTAGAGATCAATAGAAATCCGAAACAGTGGTATCAGGCAAATTTTAGGTCACTTTTTCAGAAAATCCAGGAAGATCTTAAGCTCTGGACTGCATTTCCATTGTCACTTACAGCCTCTGTTAATTTAATTAAAACTATAATTTTTCCTAAAATTCTTTATTATCTTCAAAATTTACCTCTTATGATCCTTAATAAGGACATGAAGAATTTGTCTTCATGGTTTTCGAAGTTTCTATGGAAATCTAAAAAATCACGAATATCCATTAATAGATTAATTCAGAAATATACGGAGGCAGGCTTGACTCTGCCCAGTATCAGATTATACAATTGGGCATCGTTGATTAAAATAGCAATTGACTGGATTGCTCAGTCCAATTTGGTTACTACATATGAGCTTGAATCTCATTTGGTCAAACCATGGTCCTTAAAACTCTCTTAAATTGTCCCCCACAGTCTTTACCTTTGAGGGTATCTTCTCTTATCTCAGTTAGGAATATAGTTGTGATTTGGCATAAGTTCTGCAAGCTTTTTAAAGTGGATCCTTCCTTCTCTGACTACTTACCCATTAGACGGAACCCCTTATTTTTACCAGGATTAGACCAAAAATGCTTTCAGGATTGGCAGGCTGGGGGGCTTGAATATCTGTATCAACTAGTCAATAATGATCTCCAATTAGGGAGCAGTTTTCTTTACCCAGCTCAAATCGGTTTGCTTATTTCCAAATTCGACATTTTCTTAGTGCTCAAAACTGGTATGTGACCAGGAGATGTGAGTGGCCCGAGATCAAGATCTGTATCAGAAAATTCAATGGTGGTGATGGATCAATCGCTCTAATTTATTATATTATGTTGACCAAACAAGGTATACTGGAGGAGGATAAATTATTCCAATTTTGGTTACCTTATATCCCATCTATAGATCATGAGATGATATCCAACAGTCTGGCGACAGTGGCTAGATATCCGGTAGCTGGGAGCTGGAAAGAATCCCATTTAAAATTACTAAATAATTATTATTACTCTCCAGCGATACTAGCTAAATATTTTCCTGGCAAAACTTTTATGTGTGAACACTGTTCGTATGTCCGGGCTGATATCCGCCATATGCTATGGACTTGCCCTAAAATCTTTCAATTATGGCAGAAGGTCCAATTTTGGCATAATAGAGTCTTTGAAAGTGCTATCTCCTTTTCTCTTAAAGATATAGTGTTACTTTTCCCAGATGAGAAAGCCAGTTTGACTCTGCGCATCTTAAATACTATTATATTAACGTTGAGATATAATATTTTCAAAAAATGGTTATCAAAGACACCTCCTACTCTCTTGTTAGTTCTGAGGGATATCCAAGCACAGATTATTTTTGAATCTTTTCATCTACAGCAGTTATCTGAAAAAAGAATTAGAAAGTTTCTGGAAGGCTGGGCACCGGTCATTAAGTCATATACCTCCTGCCTCCAGAGACAGATCTTACAGCCCTTTGTAGCCTCGGTAAGCTTTGCTGAGCTGGTCATACTGCAGGTATTTCCGGATACCTGGATAAGGAACGGCTGCGATATAGATTAGAGAAGGAAAAGTGAAGATTAGATAGGGTGGCTGATATATAATATATTCGACTCTGAGAGGGGGGGGGGGTTCCCTATTTTCTTTTATCCTTTTTTTTTATTATTATTATCTCTTTTGTGTTTCTGTGTCCTCTTTGTTTTCTTCGATTTATGTATAAAATATTAGCCATTATAATGTTGTTCGTATTGGGTAAATGGTTAAGGACAATTTATAGTTCGAAATTTCTTTTTGTGTGTTTTTGATCTGTTCATATATCAATAGAGATATTTTGATTGTCCTGCGTGACAGTGATTATGTTGAGATTACGGTATTTTCCTTTGTATGGAATAGCTAAACCTAAATAAAAATATATAAAAAAAAATGAGTATTATGTCCCTTTAAGTAAAGTAGAAATTCATATTTAGATATTGATTTAGGGTGGTAGAACTTTGACTCAACAATTTCATGGAGCCTATAGAATACACTCACTAATGAGACCAGTTGTAAAATAAAAAAAATACAGAAAAGCTTGAAATTAAATAAAAATAACATAGTGCATAATCATAATGACAACAAGTAAACTAACATAACTAAATAAAAAAAAATAAAAGTGCTAACCCACTGACCTTAGTTCAGGAAAGCTTGTCCCCCAAATCTGTGTCCTTCATGAAAAATGACAAGAGCATGGTGCTCTTAGGCAGCTAACCAAGATATCATGATACCTTGTGAGCTCTTCAGATCTGTCTACAAAGCTATTTAAAATACTATTTAATGAGGGCAAGGTACATATGTGAATTTACCTGCACCGAGATAAGGAAAAGCATTTGACCTCCAAAGAAAACAAGGAGACATGTCATATAACCCTTAGTGCTTTAGGGGTCTGAAAAGGATCTAAAAAAGAAAAGACTCAACACTGGTCATTACAAATAACTTGGTAAAAATAATTTTAAAAAAACATACAGACATAAAAGAATGGCAACAAAAATCATCTGATATAGAATTTCACAATTTCACAAACTTGTGTGTATTTTTACACTAACTAATTTCTATGTATTTATATAGGTAGCTGCCAATGTTTGTATTGGCTTGGAGAAACAAGACTATATGAGCCTTGATATCGAAAGCACAACAAAATGAGGCTACTAGTTTCTGCCAGGGGATTTTTAGACTTGTGCACTGCGGAAAAATTTGTTTTGGTTCGTTTTGGACCGATTCAGATATTTCGAATTTTGTTTTCGGATCGATTCAAATTCGAATACATTCGAATGTATTCATTTTGTATTCATTCGGATTCAATTACATTCGGATGTATTCAGTTCGGATTCGTTACCAACCTCACAGGTACCAGCTACACAATATGCACAGAGCTAGCAGAGGTATATAACCTAATATACAGTACATAATACTAGTGTAATACACAGCACATCACAGCTAAGTACCAACCTCACAGACACAGGTACCAGCTACATAATGTGCCCTACACAGAGCTAGCAGAGGGATATAGCCTAATATACTGTACAATACTAGTGTAATTGTGATTAGTCCATGGCCATTTGAATGTAACAAATAATTCCGAACTAATTTGGATTTATTCATTACAAATGCATTCGGATTAGTTCAGTTTCGTTGCTAGGGTAATTCAGAAATTGGAATCGATTCAAAGCTCCGAATTTGACAAACTCGCCCAAATTTCGATTTGGAACTAAATGAAACGCACATGTCTAGTGATTTTTAATATGATCATTTTTAAATTATAAGAACATACAACCCCTTATTTCAATAGTGAGACACAACTCTTTCAAATAAGGGATGATATAACATATTTTTATGGTGAGCTGCTTTAAAGTCCTCTTTAGAATCACAAGAGTAATCATCCAGTTGGAATGCTGCTTTGAAAAAAAAGTAATCTTGTGTCACTTTATATATTTTGGGGATACCATAGCCCATATTTTATTCCAAATGCATTCTTGGTTGATCATTTCTGCCATGGTGATCAACTAGGTAAGCGGCCCCTTCCTTTAAAAGAGGAGCCTCCGTTACTCAATTTCAGTGCTAAATTTGTACTCTTAGATTGCAAGTGGTCCCTTAAAGTCTTCTTCTAAACAGATGCAATTTCTATGGCAATAACCTGCTACTTAGAGATGCATAATAAACCTAATTTGAAAGGGAGTAATATCCACTTTCATAGAAGAGGTAGTGATTTTACTTGTTGTATGCTGTATTTTGGGGATATTCTGCCCTCTTCCCATCATCAAACACTGCAATGGTATCTAGTTGGGGCAGGGGAGTAATATTACCATCATGATTAAAGGATCAGTAAACACATTATATGTGCATAATCAACAAATGCAAGATAACAAGACAATACAATAGTATTTACTCTGAATTTCAAATGAGTAGTAGATTCTTTTCTAACACATTTCAAAGTTATGTATATTTCCACTCCCCCTGTACCATGTGATAGCAATCAGCCAATCACAAATGCATATATGTATAGTCTTAGTTCTTGCACATGCTCATTAGGAGCTGGTGACTCAAAAAAGTGTAAATATAAAAGAATGTGCACATTGTTTTAATGGAAGTAAATTGGAAAGTTGTTTAAAATTACATGCTGTACCTAAATCATGAAAATTTAATAAAACCTGAGTGTCCCTTTGACTACAAATTAAAGGGGCATTTAACCTTTATTCGAAACAGGGATTCCCTCTTTCTAATGAGTGTCTAATCTCCTAAGGCTATATAATAGTCACACCCTCCTCAATTACAAACTGCCTGGTATCCATTGGGGTAGGTGATAACCTCTATCCTAAAGGGACAAGTTACCCCTTATTTGAAAGAAGGGAAAAGGGTATGTTGTTGAAACTCACCTCCAACTTGTTCAAAAAAAGTAGTGAGCTTGTTTTATGGCAATCACCAGCACCTTACAGGGACATAGGACCCCTCATTTTGACAATGTGTTGTCATCCTTCACAAAGTAGAAGGAATGCAAAGACTAATCATTTTTCTTCATTCACATTTTAAACTACACATTGAACTATACATGCTTTGTTTTAGTTTTTCACAAGAGACTGCTAATCCATGTGGACCATATAGATAACATTGTGCTCTCTCCCATGGAGTTGTGCAGGACACAGCACTAATTGTCTAAAATTCAAGTCAATAAATAATAAATAAAAAGTCAAGTGATCAGGGGGCTGTCAGAACAGGCTTAGATACAAAGGTATGAATAATAATAATAATAATAATAATAATAATAATAATAATAATAATAATAATAATAATAATAATAATAATAATGTTGGTTGTGCAAAACTGGGGAATAGGAAATAAAGGTATTATCTATCTTTTTGAACAATAACAATTTTGAAGTTGACTGTCCCTTTAATTCAAGATGGATTTTTTCAAAAAATCAGATAACTTGCTAGTACTAGTAGCAAATCAGACGGGCAAAAAGCATAGATTTATACACATTCTGAAAATATGTTTACAAAGTTCAAAGTTGTTTGAACCCAAACCAATGCAATATTATGCATCAAATAAAGTTGGTAAAAGACTAATTTAAGAAAAGCTATTAGAAAGTCAGTCCTCTTACGCAGTAGTCAGCAGCCTTGGACCCCCTAGATTTTTTAGAACTACATTTCCCATGATGGTGAGACACCCTTTAGGCTGTCTGATCATCATGGGAAATGTAGTTTCAAAACATCTGGGGGCCCGAGATTGAATGCTGAACCTTGCTCTAAAGTCCCTGCATTTAACCAGCCTTGGATGACATTACCAGGTTAAAAAAAAATAGAATAAGCCACTGTCAAATGATTAATTTTACAGCAGATTTGTTGCTAAACTTTTTACTATTAAAGTTTATGTGAAGGATTTCAGGCCCTATAATTGTCATATATGGAATTAATATAATTACAACTAAAACCTAATTAAAGTAAATCTGAGGTATAACATGATGAGAAGCAGATATTTGTGTCTACACTTTTTTTTTTCCTGAGTCTAGCTACAATTAGTATAAATATAGCAGGTATACAGGTGACTTGTACATGACTTGAAATCCCAGCCTTTACCTCTATGGCTGATTGGATCCTGATAATTTAGTTATATAAAGAACCATTGAATACAGAAGAATTGCATAATCAACAAGTGCATAGTAAAAAAAACTGCACTTACTCTGAATTTTAGTAGTAGATTTTTCTGACAAATTTTAAAATATAATTAAGTTTTTTACAATCCACTGTATCATGTGACAGCCATCAGCCAATCACATAATCATATATGTATACAATGTGAAGTCTTCCACATGGTCAGTAGTAGCTGTGCCTCAGAAAGTGTGCATATAAAAAGGCTGTGCACAGTTTAATAATGGAAGTAAATTGGATTTGGAATCATGAATGTGTAATTTTGACGTTATTGTACCATTAAAGGGACATAAAACCCCAAAATGTTCTTTAATGATTTAGATAGTGCATACCATTTTAAACAACTTTCCAATTTACTTCTATTATTAAATTTTCTTTGTTTTCTTGATATCCTTTGTTGAAAAGCAGGAAGATAAGTTCAGCAGTGTGCACGTGTCTGCAGTTCTTTATAGCAGCAGTTTTGCAACAATGTTATACATTAAGAAGAGCCCTAGATGGCAGCACTGTTTCCTGTCGTGTAGTGCTATAGACAGGAGCACGCTACCTAGCTATCTCTTCAACAAAAAATAACAAGAGAACAAAGTAAATTTGATAATAGAAGTAAAATGATTTTGTTTATATACAATATGCAAGTTTGTTGTAAAGGGTGGATTTGAGCTTTTACCAGTTTCTTTACCATGGTTCACTGCTCTTAATGCACCAAATGGTCTTCAGAGTTGCACACAATATTCAGGATGAGGCCTAATTAATATAGTGATCTGTATGAAGTAGTAAAACTGTTTAAGATACTCTCCTTTAGTTGAACAAAAACATTTTTTTTTTTATTTCTTTAACCTTTTTGAATAGGAATTAAATTCAGTCCATACATTGTAAATATAAGCAGTTAAACACTGAATTCCAAAACAGCTGCATACAAAATAAAAGTTGAAAAAGTATTTTACATGTAATTTTTGGTTAGGAAAAGGTTCTGTAGTTTTGCAGTCCAATGCCATACCCAGTGGTCAATCGTGGACAAATATAAACAAACTCCTACAGTAATCAGGTGATTACTGTGTAGAATGTTGTAGAGTCAGGGTTCTAAAGTGTGCAATAGACACTCCAGCCTTTCTGGTACCAGTGGGAAAGGCATCATTGTCAGACTTGTAGGAAGAGTGTGCAATAAAGTACTGTGCACTGCAGATTTGTTTTAGGACGCATAATTATATGCTTTGTGGGGAATATTGAGTTTATTTACATATATAAAATACCTATAAGAGTACACTTTCATCATACTTTTTTGCTTTCTGTTGAAAAATTATTTTTTAAAACTAATAGCCTTAACTCTAGTAGGTGAAATATTTTTTTTATTATTTTTTTTAAAAACATTTTTGGGAAATGTCTTTTTATTTAAACATCATAATTAAGCTTCTTTAAGAACATGACCCACAATGTTAAATATAAACACATTACTTAATCATAATCAAGGAGAGTTTCCGGTGCACAAACATAATTATAAAAATGTGCAGTAAGAATAGATTAACAATTTACTTCCTTAATATAATTTCTCAAACTCTAAAGAGAAAATAATAATGTACAATGTCCACAAACCTCTAACCTACAATAACTGAATGTGTGTTTATTATGCTATAGGAAACAGCAATGAGTAATAATATAATACTGAACAGGAAATATGTTATATATTAAACTTTGAGATATTTAATTGTCTGAAAGATTGGAAATGCACTCCCTTTCTCTCCGTTCACAGTATTCACTTTGGAATATATAGATAATATTATCATTTTCCAAGAATACAGCCAAGTCCTCAGTTCTGAAAGTTGTCCTAAAAACTTTGGCGCCATTCCAATTCAATCGTCTCTCTTTCCCTCTCTCTTTTTGTCCTTGCCACTGAAGCACCTAGTTATTCATGTTGGTTTCGTGAACTGTTCCATATATATATATATATATATATATATATATATATATATATATATATATATATATATATATATATATATACATATATATATATATATATATATATATATATATATATATATATATATATATATATATATATATATATATATATATATATATATATATATATATATATATATATATATATATATATATATATATATATGTGTGTGTATATAATCGCAGTGACCTTTAATATCTTACTAGATGAATGGATTAATTGAATTTGTTATATATATTGTATATTGTTTATGTTAACAAATTAGATGCAACCATTAAGTATGTTAAAGGTCACTGACAACAGATAGAATGACTATACTGTCTTGCATATTTGGCCACAGAACTTCTTAAACTTAAATTATACTCGCTATGTGACAGCTGGGATATATTATTGCAAGTACAAAATATAGTACTAGATCGTGTTCTGTTATTATATTTACTAACATATAAGGATTGGGAAAATTATTTGTTTCTATATATTTAAAAACAATATACTATGTTATAGTATAAAGTGTTTCATTGTCATGAATGCTAATTTAATGTACTGGCATAATGTATGTTAATTTACTACCTACTGCTATAATGTGTTTTTATAATTTATTCATATGAATTTGTAGTTTAATGATTAAATAAATGCTGAATGCAATAAGTATTGAAGTCACAAGCAACAATCTACGGCATATAAATGATTGATACCTGTAGTAATACATTAATTAAATATTATATTCATTAAATATTAATATTTAATAAACTATTATAAATAAATATTAATAAACATAATATATGCATTAAATATTGGGTTTGATTTTATAAAATCCACTATAGTTCCAAACAAAACCAACCGATTTCCAGCAAGAAATTATTTTAAAGTTATGAACTTACTGCTTAACATTTATATACATTAATAGAATTAATAAAATGAATAATAAAATACTAATATAACAAATTCAAATGATATATATAACAGTATAATGGTTAATAGGTATCGCATGCAAGTGTGCTATTATATAGTAAATACATTCATGGTTAGCAATGAGTTTTATTCCTCTAAAGAAACTAAAGGGTTACGTTTTTGTAATAAATATTTAATTAAATAGTAATAGTATAAAACGAATAATGTGTGTATGTATCAAAAAGGTTAAAATATGTACAAATACAATTTTTAGAAATTAATGTGATATAATTAATCACTTTTAGCAAATAAACATTGGCCTTGTGTAATATTTAGTACTAAATTTATGTAGGACCGAAATATAACTTGGGAAATCAGAAAACAACATTTAATTAGAACATTTAATATTAAATGAAATGACATATTACTTATTTATACAGTATGTGTGTTTGCTCTTTAATATTACTATATACCCTTGTTGGGGCATAATAAAAAATGTTTTCTTAATTATTAGTTTCGTTTAACTGATTTATTTTTTGAAATTTAAATGTGTCAAAGTTCTATTTTGAAAGTTTATTTAAACTATAGTACAGAACGCTGCTGCCCTTTAAATACCAGGTTTAAGATGAATCTATAAAAGTAACCAAGTTTGTGAAACGATTATTATTAATTATTATTAATTCATTTGCACCAATAAAATAATTTAAATTCCGGAAAATTCAATAATCAAGAAGCAGATCATTCTATTTTTTAATCAGTTTATTTTTTTCCGTTGAATACATTCTACAATATTTCAAAATATCTCAATTTCCTTTTCCTTTTCTATGTAATATTGTATTTTTTGCAAGAAAAAGCAAGAAAATACTGAACATACACATGAAGCTGTGTTTTTATAAAATAAACTATTTCCTTAATGATTTCCAGCTCTGCTAAATATTGGTAATGAGATTATTAATAGGGCTAATTGCAAAGGCTCCCTATCCTGCAGTATCACACAGCTCTCAGTATGAATCACAAACACATTTTATTAAGAAACATCCACAAATCTTATGCACACGGGTTCTGCCTGGCCCACATTGTCTATCTTGATTTTTTAACTCCTTAGCTGCCAGAAAGGACTGCACCACATTGCATAGCAATGCTTTGTAGACATCTGTGAGAGCGAAGGAGTTAAATAAAATCTCAACCTGAGGATATTGTGAATATTAAATATTAAAATATTCAGTGTGATCTAGGTCTGAGCTGTGCTCAGGAGCTGTCTTGTATTTTAAGTGATTATTAAAAAAAAACACAAACGTGTTTACAAATTAAATACAGGGTGTGTTTCCCACAAACACATAAACTAAAGCTGTGTGGTGAATAATATATAAATTAGTTCTGCAACAAAAAACGTTATTTACTACTGTTTACTGGTTTTTAATAACATAGTTTATCATATTTGAACATGAAATGTTTTATTCAATGTGTAAAGAAGGTTGATTTTTAAACTGAAATAAATCAGAAGAAAATACCAAATACAATGAATCTCTTATGTGTATTTTTTCTTATAATATGTTTATTGACAACCCTGTAATAAATCAATTGTTTATTTTAAAAATACAAATACACAGCTTACATCAGTGTATGATATATGTATCCATAAATGTGGAGGAAATTGTAGAGTTCGAATGGCTTTCCTTGAATACATAACAAATAATACTGCAGCTGTTATGGGGTTATTGTATGTCCATTTGCCTTTTAAAACACAATACGAAGTTGGTTCTTACACAAGGACACTCTAAAACACCCTGCCAATTTCTAACAGGCGCTTTACCTGAGGCCACCGCTGGGTGGAGCCCGAGTAGTGCAGATCACCTGCCCAGATGTCGTCTCCTCTGCTTTCTGCTACGCATGTAACAGATCAGTTAATCAGACAGACACAGAATTAGCTAAATATTGTATGTGACTGCATTTTAAATGTTATTTTTATGCTTCAGCACTGTTGTGGTCTGTCTGTGTAATTGCATTAGTATGTGCCTTCTGTCATCTTATTGTGTGTTGCATTCTGAGCCTTTGGCTCTCCAGAGCTTGCCAAGCAAAGATACAGAAGAAACCTCCTGCCAGAAGCACTGATGGGGCCACCACCCAAACTTTCCACGCATTGGAAGCTGTCACCTCCGCAAGCCTGCTTTGTTCTCCTGTTCTGATGCTTTTGACAGATGCATGATGACTTGTCCTGCTTTGTTACAAACTGCTGTTTAACCCATTGGCTACCAAAGGAGCTCAATGCATTGCAGACCTCTTAGGTGGCCAAGGGGTTAAGTTTTCATTTGGAAGCTGACAAAGCTGTACTAGTACCTGTCACTAACTAGGTCTTGGTACACTGACATGTGTATAAACTCTGTGTTTAAACTTAAGTGTTGAACTCCCATTCTGGGCAGAAGACGTCCCTAAAAGCCAAGAAGCTAGGTATATGGGGCAAATCCCCAGGAGGCAATAATCTTCCTGCAAATAGACCTAGTTGTTTATGGGAAAATTAACCCAAACTTCTGTGAAAACGTTCCCCTGAGCATAGACCAGCTTATATGCAGCTTTTTCTTCTTCTGTTGTCTTAATAGTGGCTATTAGTAGCCAGCACACGTAGAGAAAGGCCAACATCTGCCTGGAGGACTATCAGCCCATGGGAGGAAGCTTTGGGATCAGTAGATGGGGCTCTCAGAGAGAGGGAATGGCTTCATTATACCCCTTTCTTCTCACAATCGTTATAGGGTGTGAATAAAGCATTGTATTCCCAAATAAAGGGATCTGGGAAAGTTCATGTCCAATTGCTGATAGGTATTATTTCTAAGAAGGAAAAAAAGATTAGCGAGGCAATCATTATATAATACTTATTGTTGCTGGGGGTTTGTAGCCATTAGTTGGAGGAAAGGAGGGATTTTTTAAATTAATTAGCTTAATCTTTGTGTGCACTTGTTGAACATTTCTAGTGAGGGGCATAAAAACAAAGATTAAATATTAGATTTTGCTGTTAAATATTGAGTTTACATTATTGTGTTATTGGAAGTGCGCTTAGAGAAATCTGGGGTCTACCTATACCACAATTGGCATTCATGATGGCTTGGTTATGTTTACATTATTTAAAATAAAAAATAATTTTATATATATATATATATATATATATATATATATATATATATATATATATATATATATATATATATATATATATATATATATATATATATATATATACTTACTACAGTATCTTTATTATGTGATGTACTATTGATTAAATGAACTCTCTAATAAAATAAATGGACTTTTCTGTTATATTACACAAGAGGCTATATTTGTACTGGCAACATCTAACGTATTGCTGGAATAGGAATGCAAGTTTATAATATTGAAATAAAAAAAAAAGATAATGTGGGTTCTATTCTGGGAATAATATGGCCATATTTACTAGTATCGCAATTTCTTATAGAGCTATTAATTACACTTTTTTAATTTGTAAAATAAATTATGTGCATTTTTTTGTTTTGTTTTTAAAAGAAATGACCTTATGTGTCTGGACACTGAAATCCGGCAACACTAGCCAAATAGAAAGGTTTCAGAGAGAGAGAAAAAAACAGATAACCAAGCTATTGGTTAAAACGTGGGCCACATACATTTATTTTGTAGAAAATCACATTACAGCTGAACATATACACAGCGTGTTGCTATAGCTTTGGGAAACAGCAAATGCATTAACAGTATTTTTCAACAGAAGTACTTTGATTTTATTTTTATTTCCTTTAAGCCAGCTATTTACAGCAATTTATTTTATCCCTTTTGATAATAAATATATCAGCTACAATCAGACCCGCGCTTTAATATTAAACCCAAGTTGCACTGATGTCTAGAAAATAAATACATAGACGATAGATAGATAGATAGATAGATAGATAGATAGATAGATAGATAGATGATAGATATATAGATAAATATAGATTTTATATATATATATATATATATATATATATATATATATATATATATATATATATATATATATATATATATATATATATATATATATATATATATATATATATATTGATAGAAAGATAGATAGATAGATAGATAGATAGATGATGGATAGATAGATGATAGATAGATAGATAGATAGATAGATGATAGATGATATAATAGTATACAATGTGTTTTAATGTATAAATAAATAACTGCTTGATTACATTAAGTGTATGTATGTGCGTGTGTGAGCAGATAAAATATAGTGTAAAACATAAAATATAGATAAGATACACATCCAAATATATAGAAAACTTAATATTAAAAAAAAGACAGGCACACAGAGATGTGTGTATATATGTGGGCCTGTTAGGTAACAGGTAATATGTATTATACGAAAGCTAGATAGATAGATAGATAGATAGATAGATAGATAGATAGATAGATAGATAGATAGATAGATAGATAGATAGATAGATAGACAGACAGATATATAGATGATAGATAGATATATGACAGATAGATAGATAGATAGATAGATAGATAGATAGATAGATAGATAGATAGATAAATGATATAATAGTATATAATGTGTTGTATTGTATAAATAAATAACTGCTTGATTACATTAAGTGTATGTATGTGCTTGTGTGAGCAGATAAAAGATAGTGTAAAACATAAAATATAGATAAGATACACATATATAGAAAAATTAATATAAATAGACAGGCACACAGAGATGTGTGTATATATGTGGGTCTGTTAGGTAACAGGTAATATGTATTATACGAAAGATAGATAGATTGATAGATAGATAGATAGATAGATAGATAGATAGATAGATAGATAGATAGATAGATAGATAGATATAGTAGACAGACACAATACATCGTTGTTCTTCACATATAAAGACATAATTGCTTGATACATTTAGCTTTTTTATCCCTGAATTAATACACGCTTTATCCAGATTCGTTTTGGGGCAGAATTCTTATTTTAAAGTTGTAGTTAGACCCTACAATGTACTGACAGACAGTATATAGCACATACTCAGAGAAAGAACGCAAGTTAATAAATAAATGCACTCACACAGTTCCTAGGCAAAGTCAAGCTCTCTGTTGGTCCTGTAGGTGGCGCTATACTGGCGTACAAAACGCAACCCTTTTTTTCTATAGAGAATTACTTAAGGTTTAGCTGTTTAAAAAAAAATAATATTTCCCTCTATTTAATTCTCTTCATTTACAAGAAACCCTCAAATTCGTAAACTGAAAATGTGTTTCATCTCCACATGCCTAGAAATAAAAAAAAACTGTTTGAATAAATAGCTTATTTCTAAACATTTTTGTTGTCAGTGTTAAACACCCTATGTCATTTTTATTCAAACGCTAACATGATTACACCCAATTATATATTCAGCAGTCTTCCTTATTTCAGAGTAAATTCGTCTGTCTCTAATAAGACCAGACATAATGGCTCATTCCAGCTCCACATCCATCTTTTGCTTTATATAATTTGATTGAATTACACCTTTTTGTTTTACCTGACAAATCTGAATTGTAAAGCATATGTGTGTGTGTGTGTGTATATATATATATATATATATATATATATATATATATATATATATATATATATATATATATATATATATATATATATATATATATATATATATATATATATATATATATATATGTATGCACTAACACAGATGCAAGTATATCCATTTGTTTTCAGTGCAGATACCCTCTCTCCTTAGCCTGCAATACAATAGCTTCTTTCAGTGTATTTTATTTGCCTCTACAGATTACAATCATGCAGTATATAAGATTGTAACTAATTTGAGACTCATATGTGGCACAAGGAAAAGGAAACCTGCTTGGGGATCACATGTTATCTGTTATTGTAATGGCTTTGTTGTGTATAATGCGTTTCAAAACAAAAGGACATGTAGAGACAAGTTGTTCACTTATAATATTTATCAAGGGAAACTGCAGTATAGACACAGTGCAACAGAAAAAATACAAAAAGCCAATTACATCCCTCCTAGCAATTAGAGCAATTATCTATATACTGTTCTTATGTTCCTTTACATGAGGTGTAATAATCTCGCCTCCGGTCTTGGGTAGAGTATTAGACTATTCCAGGCTGTGTTTATGAACATACATGCAGCTAAAGGAGATTACACCTTTGCAAATTACCCATAGATTACTGACCGTGTATCTAAGACTCCAACTGCAACACTTTATAAAACAAACACAACGATCTTCACATTGAAAAGCAATTAACAAAAATATTTTACATTTCTGCCTTTTGTTTACAGTAATGTTTTAGCTCCTGATTTGCTTGTTTCTCCTCCTCTATTACATTATATTGCAATTAAACCGTTGTGAAAGGATCTGATTTGTATTTACCCCTATTTTTTTTTTTTTATTTTTTTTTTAAAGTCCTACTTTCGTAATAAAATAGTTTAAACACGTTGATTGCCACGAATTACAGTTGGGTAATGTGTTGTAGCTTGATTCAGTAGTCAAGGGGTTAACTCACAATATTACATTGAAAATATTGGATATGTCATTTTGACTGCATATATTATTATTTATTTTATTATTTATATGGGGTGTCTAATTTCTCTGGGATTAGTCTCACCTGAATTCAAAGAGAATTAGATGTTTTCTAATGATCATGTTGATGTAAAAAATATGTTTGTGTTTTACACATAAATATCCTTGTTGTTTTGAACCTAGATAATGGTTATGTCTGAGCTTGTTTACAGCAGTTAAAAATAGATCATTTTTTAAACGCCTTTCTCAGTCGGATTTCTTTTTTTTTCCTGTGATTTTTTTTTTTGTGCCCATGAGATAAAGTTATTTATTTATTATTATTTTTTTTTGTGAGGATATGCAATTATTTTAATGACTAATGGCTGTTTATGTCCTAGTTAGTTAAATCAAAGGTAGACCTTTGTTTAAGAAAAATAGCAAAATATAAAAACAGTTCTTATATGAAAACAGGAGGTGGGAGAGCAATAGCTTCAATACTAAATGGACTGCTATTTATTTGAGCTGCAAAACCACTTACATATATATACCATACATATATATATATATATATATATATATATATATATATATATATATATATATATATATACACTCACACACACATACATCCATGTTTTGTTTTTTTTATCATTTATTTATTTGTTCACGTTATTGTGAATTCAAATATATTTTGTTTAATCAATCATATTTAAAGGAACCGGTCAATGAAATACATTTTTTAAAATTAATATCAAGCTGTATTTTTTCATAATAAAGTGTTATAAAAATGAATAACAAAAAAAAAAGAAAAAAAACATATAATAGAAAAAAACAATCTTCTTTATGTAAAATACACTTTATTTAAAAAAATATATATATTTTCCTTTTCCTTTTTTCCTTTTAAAGAAATCTAGCGGCGATTTGCATTAAACATATTGCATTGTATAATTTAAACTAGTGCTGGGTGATTTTTTTTGTGCACAGGAACTCTAAACCTACAATATGACAAGAAGATGAATTCATTGGCTTTTTTTCCCAGGTCCCATTTAGGATGATGTCACAAAAGTCCACATAACAGCCTCATTTTTCCTATTCAGAAGGTGAGGAGGATGGAAAGCAATTGAAAATCCACTCCCGGGTAAATCTCACAGGGTCTCTCAAATCAAGCTCTATTCTGTCCTTTCCTTAACATACATAATCATAAGCTGCCAGTCTAGCACCTCACCCACAAATCCAGCACACAGGATGTGAAATGTAGTGAAAATAAGGGTCACCCTTCCCTATACTACTAACTCTTCTGGGCATTTCAGCAAACACATATTTTCAATACTTACTAGGGGGTACTTAACATCAAGAAATATTTAAAGTTTTAAGTCTGTAAAATTAAAATAAAAACAGACATTATATTTATAATATCATTGACTATATCTATGTAAGTATTCTATGTATCTTATGTATCTAATCTATCTATCCCTGTAAAATATCTATACATAGTGTGTGTGTATGTATGTATATAAATAGAGAGAGAGAGAGAGAGAGAGAGAGAGAGAGAGAGAGAGAGAGAGAGAGAGAGAAGGGGAGAGAGGGATATATATATATATATATTAGAGCTAACAGAAGCACACAGGTATTGTGTCCACAACCAAAATACACAAAATGTTTAGCTGCAGGCAGGGATTATTTGAATAAGAGCAGTCACAATTTATTGCCTTAGCAATGAATATGTTTGCATATAAACTATACAATTATATATATAGAAAATGCACTGTTTAAAATATGTTATGCAATACAGCAATTAACTGCAAATTAATTACAATTGTGTGGGTGGCACCCCACTTATGGAATTAAATTGTACTGAGATGTGTATCTAAAAACAGGCCTTTCCTTCAGAACTTTAACTGAACAGGCTATAAAGTAATTACAATGATAAGGCATCGAACCTGGCTTTACTATTAAAGGGACAGTCTACCATAGAATTGCTATTGTTTTAAAAGTTCCCTTTAATACACATTCCCCAGTTTTGCATAACCAACACAGTTATATTAATATACTTTTTACTTCTGTGATAACCTTGTATCTAGGAACCTTCTTCCAGCCCCCTGATCACATGACTGTGACTGTTTAATATCTATTGTCTTAAATTTAGCATTGTTTTGTGCTAAATCTTAAATAACCCCCTGTGTCTGAACACAGTGTTATATATATGGCCCACATGTACTTTCTGTCTCTTTGTGTTGAAAAGAGATTTGAAAAGCATGTGATAAGAGGCAGCCCTCAAAGGCTTAGAAATCAGCATATGAGCCTACCTAGGTTTAGTTTAAACTAAGAATACCGAGAAAAAAAGGAAATTTGATGATAAAAGTAAATTGGAAAGTTGATTGAAATTAAAAGTCCTATCTGAATAATGAAAGTTGAATTTATACTAGACTGTCCCTTTAATGGCACATTTGTAGACAGAGAATGTTAGAGTCAGACAGGCAGTGATATTAGTCTACTTTCCTCCTCCCTTATCTAAATAAGTGATTGTAATCAAATCCATCTTAATATTCAGATGAATACTCGGCTTTAAAAATGCGTTTATGAGATACGTAAGTTAGTTTAGTTTAGACTGTAGAAAACCCTTCCCCAAACTTGAGAAAGGGGAGAAGCTTTTGCCAAATTGTCTGATCTGAGCAAGTATATTTCTTCTATTCGCGTCTATCTCCAGAATACTCTGGTTCCCATATAGACACACATATTATTTTTATATGAATTATAGAATTCATGTCATATTTTTTCATTTTTATTTTATTATTCACTTTTATCTCTTTAAGAAAATCGAAATATAAATAATTTGACCCATTATACTAGATGTTGAAACTTAACTTACCTAAACATTCCACTAGCTTGACTAGAGCAAATACAATATGAATGAATTATGTGTGTGTGTGTGTGTGTGTGTGTGTAAGTGTGTGTATGTATGGTGTGTGTGTGTTGTGTGTATATGTGTGTGTGTTTATGTGTGTATGTTTGTGTTCGTGTGTTTGTATGTGTGTGTGTGTGTGTGTTTATATGTGTGTGTATGTTTGTGTGCGTGTATGTATGTCTGTGTGTGTATGCGTGTGTATGTTTGTATGTGTGTGCTTGTGTGAGTATATGTATCTGTGTGTGTTTATATGTGCGTGTGTGTGTGGTTATATGTGTGTATATGTTTGGTGTGTGTGTATGTATGTGTGTATGTGTGAGTGTATATATGTGTATGTATGTGTGTGTGTATGTGTGTGTATTTGTGTGTGTGTATATGTATATGTATGTGTGACACTGTGTACGTATGTATGTGTGTTTATATGTGTATGTATATGTGTGTATGTATGTGTATGTATGTGTGTATGTATGTGTATGTATGTCTGTATGTATGTGTATGTATGTGTGCGCATGTGTGTGTGTATATGTGTGTATGTGTGTATATGTGTGTGTGTATATTATATGTATGTATGTGTGTATATGTGTGTATGAATGTGTGTATGTGTTTATATGTCTTTATGTGTATGTATGTGTGCATGTATGTATGTCTGTGTATATGTGTATGTATATGTGTGTATGTATGTGTATGTATGTTTGTATGTGTATGTATGTGTGTGCATGTGTGTGTATATGTGTGTATGTGTGTATATGTGTGTGTGTATATTATATGTATGTATGTGTGTATATGTGTGTATGAATGTGTGTATGTGTTTATATGTCTTTATGTGTATGTATGTGTGCATGTATGTATGTCTGTGTATATGTGTATGTATGTGTGTATGTATGTGTGTATGTGTATTTATGTATGTATGTGTGTATGTGTATGTATATGTGTGTATGTATGTGTATGTGTATGTATGTGTGTGTATGTATGTGTGTATGTGTATGTATATGTGTGTCTGTGTGTGTATGTGTATGTATATGTGTGTATGTATGTGTGTGTATATGTGTCTGTATATGTGTGTATGTATACGTGTATATGTGTGTATATGTGTGTGTATATGTGTGTATGTATATGTGTATATGTGTATGTATATGTGTGTGTATGTGTCTGTATATGTGTGTGTATATGTGTGTATGCATATGTGTGTATGTATATGTGTGTATGTATATGTGTGTATGTATATGTGTGTATGTATATGTGTATATGTGCCTGTATATGTGTGTATGTATATGTGTGTGTATGTGTGTGTGTATGTGTGTATGTATATGTGTGTATGTATATGTGTATATGTGCCTGTATATGTGTGTATGTATATGTGTGTGTGTATGTATATGTGTGTGTATGTGTATGTATATGTGTGTATGTATACGTGTATATGTGCCTGTATATATGTGTATGTATATATGTGTATGTATATATGTGTGTGTATGTGTCTGCATATGTGTGTGTATATGTGTGTATGTATATGTGTGTATGTATGTGTGTGTGTGTATATGTGTGTATTTATATGTGTGTATGTATATGTGTGTATGTATATGTGTATATGTGCCTGTATATGTGTGTATGTATATGTGTGTGTATGTGTCTGCATATGTGTGTGTATATGTGTGTATGTATATGTGTGTGTGTGTATGTGTCTGTATATGTGTGTGTATGTGTCTGTATATGTGTGTATATCTGTGTATGTATATATGTGTATGTATATGTGTGTGTGTGTGTATATCTGTATGTAAGTGTGTGTGTGCGCGCGCTCGTGTGCGATAGAATTTCTAGTATTGAGTCAGTTATGACTTCACCACTTAAAGACAACTGGCATCTTAATATAGTATGTGTTCATAATAGTACAGCTTTACATCTGCTGGATTCTGATGGCAGATTGCAAGCCCTAAATATCCCAGGGAAGGACATTTTAGTGCCGCCCTTATAGGACCTGTGATGTAAAAGTCGCAAAACCCTACAATCACCCTGCAAGCAGCTGGTTTAAAGGGAGGGGGTTCAGTGGCCGTTGCTTGTCTCCCATACTTAGTTTGTGTTTCTTTTTTCCCTTCTCATGGTATTCAGGCAAATCTGCCTGTGCCATAATGTTATGATGGAAATCTGGTGGAATGACAAGTCAGGAAGGAGCTTGTCTGAATCATCAAGTTCTTAATTTAGTTTAGACCTGGTGTGTGTATGTCTGTGTGTCTGTGTAGGGCATCTGTCTTTCTTTGTGCATATCTGTGAATATATTTTATTTGCGTTTGTGTCTGTACTTTTTTTTTGTCCGCACCTTGAGACACACACACACACACACACACACACACACACACACACACACACACACACACACACACACACACACACACACACACACACACACACACACACACACACACACACACACACACACACACACACACACACACACACACACACATATATATTCTGCTCTGTACCCTTTCCTATAGTACAATTGAAATATATAAAAAGATAAGTGTTTTGAAAAACACACAAAAAACCTCAGAAAACATAAATCAGATATAACATTAAAGGTCAATACGAGCTTGTTTTAGAAACAACAGTGAATCTACAACATGTTTCAGATGGAGATAGGTCACAAATGACCTGGAATATGGAGCATGTTAACCACTAGAGGGCTGCATTGTACACCAGGGGTATTAGGTTGAATAACCCTAGTGTTGAACATTACTTATTCAGGATTTATTTATATTTCTGGTACTTATGAGGCACAAATACACAAACACACACACGCCTTCCCATAAATACATGTACACAAACGTATGAGGTTTAATCGCATTAAAACAGAGTTGATCCAATTGTCTATGATCTATAAATCCAAAATATATTTCCTTAGGGTTCATGTAGATTTGAGATTATGAATTTAAGACATTAGTAATTTATTATTGCGATTCTGTGCTTAGAGGCACAGTAAAATTAGTTTTGTTTACATCTGTATTTGTAATAATGAGTATTTGTGTAGGTATGAATACAATCCCTATAATTATATGAGTTTGTTTACAAGTTGGACTGTAAGTCTTTGTATGTTGTTTTGTCTCTGCTCTGTGTGTGTCTCAGTATGTGTTTAAAGGAAATTAAACTAAATTAATACTAGATATAAAAAAAAAAATATATATATATATATATATATATATATATATATATGATAAAGTAACTAGCAGGGTTTCCAGCATACTTGTGTATACACTCTCTTGTATTGCTTTTATAATTTGTGCAGAATTTCCACAACAGAAGAGACGGATAAGTTGGAAATTTAGGTTTCAACATGGCAGCGCCTATTACTTTTTAGACCTGAGGTGAATTTAGAAAACAAAGAAACTTTAATTAAATTACAGGTGAATTGATCAAAATAAATAAGGAAAGTGTGTTGCAAAACTATTTTGCTACACATTATTAAAAACTTTATTTTACAAACAGTTTAATGTCATTTTAACTGTATATGTCCATCTCTTATAGGTCTGTGAATGTGAGTGTTTGTGTATATGAGTCTCATTTTACATATGCACACGTGAGACTATGCTATATCTGCTTGAGTATAAGTATAGTTTCTGGATATGTATGTATGCACCTCCGCCCTCCCCTGAACCTAACAACCTTAGACCCCCTGCAGAGTGAAGATCTCTGGCTGCTCCTGCCTTCTTGGTGTGAAGACTTCTCACTGGGAAGTTTAGTTCACTCCTGTTCTCGCAAACCTAATCATATAACCTGTAACCACAACCCACAGAAGGGACTGAACAGCTAAATACAGGGACTTGTAATCACTTGACAAGTCAGCACCCTGAGCAGCTGTCCTGGATTACTGGGGATTCATTCATAGGTGATACAAGGGGAATTGCCTAATTATTATTTTATAGACATTAACAACTTAACCTTGCAGATCTTTATTTATACTATAGGTCTGTGTAAGGAAATGTAAAAACACATGGAATGGTTATTCTGTCAGGGTTATAAATGGAAATCATTTTCAGTGAGGATCTGATATTTCCCTTGAATATGAGCTTATATCATGTAAATATTACTATTATTGTAAAGTTATAAGCAAAGTTCAGTTGTTGAGTGTGAGTATTCATGTCCATTACTTTAACACATCGGTCAACAATCTTAGAACTAGCTATGAGTATTAGTAATTCCTCTAATTATAATTTTCCCTGAGGAAATGTTATTTTACTTTATACCAGATAAATAACATGTGAGCAATAGACAATATGAACTGCCACATAGCACTCAGCAAAGGCTTCATATGTTGCCCGATAGAGTTAGTAAATATAGAAAATCCCAGCACATCCAAATTGTAGACACGTTGTAGAATTATATAGCCTAATATCTCTTATTCATTTAAGGGAATATTAATTGTCGTATATTAATTTATAATGAACACATTTCCCAGCTGTGTTATAAAAATGCAAGTGTTACTCATTAGAACATGTCATACACCCTTCTTATGAGCAGTACCCAATAGTAAATGCCTACACATATTAATGCGTACAGTCTAAATAATGCAGTTCGCTTGCGAACATCACTGAGCATCATAGAAATCCCACTTTTGTGAGTACAATATTTTTTTTTCTGTACCCAAAAAAGATGAAAATGTATTTATCTTGAACACCGCCTGATGTCTAAGCGTTCAACAGTCAATGTCATATCTATTTAGTGGGAGCAATACTTAGTAGTTACAAGCAAAATAGTATATATTTCTCTGTGAGATATATAGAATAATTCTTTTGTATATTATAGATATTATCTATGACAAATAAATATTCTAAATGCTTCATGTGTGTAATAAAATGCACACACATTATTTATGATTGGAATAAGTTAAACAATCCATATAGTATGTTGTGTTAATCTTCACGTCTTGTTTATAAATATTAAGAAACACCTGGTGCTTCGCTGCTTTCAACTACTTCTTCAGCATCTTAGTAAAATTAGTTACTTCTTACAACTACTCATGAGTTGTTTTTGTTTCCAGTCTCTCTATTGGCTATCACCTGATCTGATCACCTTGATCACATTATCTAGCCATACTTCATTTACTTATACAGGTCCATAACATCAAAAAAGCCAAAGCCATGCCATTGGTGGAAACCATTTACTTACATGGAGCCATAATGACAGATGACACCTTTGCTTTGAGTTATAGATCGTCTTTCCTGCTGTAAAATCAACCAATGTCTTCTCTAGAGCTAAACACATGATCTGGGTTTTTCATCTTCATTTGCTTGAAACCTACTTTTACAAAGTCTATATCTCTAAAAGAGACATGAAACCCAAAAATGTTCATTGATGATTCAGAGATAGAGCATACTGTTTTTAAACAGTTTTCTAATTTACTTTTATTATCTAATTTGCTTTGTTCTCTTAGTATCTTTTATACAAAAGCATACACAGGTAGGCCCAGGAAATAAGAGCTAACTGCTAATTGGTGGCTGCACATATATTGCTCTTGTCATTGGCTTACTGATGTGTTCAGCTAGCTCCCAGTAGTGCATTGCTGTCCTTTGAACAAAGTATAGTAAGAGAATGAAGCAACTTTGAAAAATAGAAGTGAATTTGAAAGTTCTTTCAAAATTGTATGCTCTGTCTGAATCATCAAAAAAAAAATATTTTTTTTGTTTCATGTCCCTTTAAGTTAGTTAAAGGACTCTGTATACATACATACATACATAAATACAACAATAAATACAAGAAAATAATAATATTATGTATGTATAATATAAGCAGTTATGTCTGCCAATTATGTTACATTTAAGTTGACATAAGCTCTGAGAAAGTCATCAAAACTAGCAAAAACTCCACAACTAAGATGATAATGATGAATATATTGACACACTACAATATACTTAGAAGGAGTTAGATTGGAGGAAAAAATACATCGCTGCCTGGTCCTGCAGGAATAGATTCTACAAGCAGAAAGTGGAGTTATTCAGCTCAGGAACAAGGCTACAAAGTTCTTATTGGTTCTAGTTGGGATATTGAGATAGTATGAGTAAGAAAAATGGATTAGTTATGTGTTCTTCTCTACCAAGCCCAATACTCAGATACTGAAATAGTAGCACAAATTATGAATACAACTTTGGGCATTGATTAGAGGAAACAAAGTAGTTTAATGAATGTATTGGTTTCATGTGATGGAGAGAAAGAAAAGTTATTTGACTGTTCTAAGGTTTAAAAATGCAGCACATGAAGCCCAAAGTTTTGTTTTTATGGTTCAGATGTGATATTCACATTTAAACAACTTTCCATTGTATTTCTGTTATAAAATTTGCTTCATTCTCTAGGTATCCTTTGTTGATGTAGCAGTAATGTACTACCGGTTATTAAAGGGACAGTCTACCATAGAATTGTTATTGTTTTAAAAGATAGATTATCCCTTTATTACCCATTCCCCAGTTTTGCATAACCAACACAGTTATATTAATATACTTTTTACCTCTGTGATTACCTTGTATCTAGGAACCTTCTTCCAGCCCCCTGATCACATGACTGTGACTGTTTATGATCTATTGTCTTAAATTTAGCATTGTTTTGTGCTAAGTCTTAAATAACCCCCTGTGCCTGAAAACAGTGTTATCTATATGGCCCACGTGTACTTTCTGTCTCTTTGTGTTGAAAAGAGATTTAAAAAGCATGTGATAAGAGGCAGCCCTTAAAGGCTTAGAAATTATGAGCCTACCTATGTTTAGTTTAAACTAAGAATACCAAGAGAAAAAAGCAAATTTGATGATAAAAGTAAAATGGAAAGTTGATTAAAATTAAAAGTCCTATAGGAATAATGAAAGTTTAAATTATACTAGACTGTCCTTTTAACTGAACCCTGGGTTAGCCAATGACAATAGGTATAATATATGTACAGTCACCAATCAGCAGCTACAGTACCTCCCAGTAGTGCAGTGCTACTCATAAGCCTACTTATGTATGCTTTCCAAAATAAAAAAATAAAAAAATAAGTGAATTTCATAATAAAAGTAAATTAGAAAGTTGTTTAAAATGGCATGTTCTATCTGAATCATGAAAGTTTAATTGTGACTTTGGGTCAATAGAGCTGTGGCAGTTTCCTTTATAAGCAAGTGAGCCCCAATCCGATGCCTGTTCATATCAGATATAACCTTACTCTAGCTTTCACAGAAAACATAAACCATTACAATTTGGTAAATGTATTAGATATAAGTATCTCTAATACATTTACCAAATGCATCTACATATTTTTGTAAGGGAAATATTAGCTTGAATACATCATTATTTATTACATTTATGTACTGCTTAAAGGGATTGGAGAGAGTACCACGTTTTAAACAACTCTCCAATTCACTTAAATTATCAACTTTGCTTAGTTCTCCTTTATTAAAGAGTAATCCTAGGTGAGCTCAGGAGTGTGCACATGTCTAAAACCATCTGGCAGCAGTTTTTGCAACGTTGTATAATTCCAGCATTATACATTGTTTTAAATACTGCTGCCATAGACTGCTATTGACACATGCACAATCCTGACCTCCTATTAGCTTACCTGTTTATGGTTCAACAAAGGATACCAAGAGAAAAAAGCAAATTTGATAATGAAAGTAAATTGGAATGTTGTTTAAAACTGCATGCTCTATCTGAATCATACATAAATGTTTAACTTTGACTTTAGTGTCCCTATCACTTTAAGAGGACTATAGAGATTCCATTAATTTAAAAGATCACTAAATAAAGTATAATTGCATAATTAACAAGTGCACAATAGAAAAACCAGCAAAAAGAAACCATCTTGGCACTCTGGAGGTAAGCCGGTTTAAAATAAAAAAGGGGCAACAAGGACTAACTCCGCTGACGCATTTCGTGCTGTATTAGTGCTTAATCATAGGTAACAATTGTCTCTAGTGGTTACCTATTTATACCCTGAATTACCAATAGCCTGTCAGGGCATAATAAAAAGACAATGCAATAACACCTACTTTGAATTTCAGATAAGCAGTAGATTTTTTTCAAGCAAATTTATTTTTTTCTCCAATTTTCCGTTGCCCTGTATCATGTGACAGACATCAGCCAATCACAGACTAGTATAGTATACCCTGTGAGCTTGTGCACATGCTCCATAGGATCTTGTTCCCTAGAAAGTGTGAATATAAAAACACTGTGCAAAATTTGAGAATGGAAGCGAATTGGAAAGTGTCTTAAAACTGCTGCTTTAGCTGAATCATAAAACTTTATTTTGACTTGAGTATAACTGTAAAGGAAGACTAACAGGAGCTTCAGATGTAGGGCCTGACATTAAAACCTTGCTGGCATGCAGAGAGATTGGGCAAAATCTTTGGGCTTTGTTTAAACTTTATATTAAAATGTTTCCCATACAGAACACTACATAACAACATAGACATGTCTCAAGTTTGTATGGGCCTCACCCTATCAACTAGACTTCTTAAAGGGACAGTCAAGTATAAATTAAACTTTCATTATTCAGATAGGACTTTTAATTTTAATTGACTTTCCAATTTACTTTTATCATCAAATTTGCTTTTTTCTCTTGGTAATTCTTAGTTTAAACTAAACATAGGTAGGCTCATATGCTAATGTCTAAGCCTTTGAGGGCTACCTCTTATCACATGCTTTGTAAATCTCTTTTCAACACAAAGAGACAGAAAGTACACGTGGCTATATAGATAACACTGTGTTCAGGCACAGAAAGTTATTTAAGATCTAGCACAATACAATGCTAAATTTAAGACAATAGATAATAAACAGTCACAGTCATGTGATCAGGGGGCTGGAAGAAGGTTCCTAGATACAAGGTAATCACAGAGGTAAAAAGTACATTAATATAACTGTGTTGGTTATGCAAAACTGGGGAATGAGTAATAAAGGGATTATCTATCTTTTAAAACAATAACAATTCTATGGTTGACTGTCCATTTAAGATATCTCACCTGAGCAGAGTTTTTAAATATCAGGCCCATAGTGAGGTAAGAGCAGAGCTCATTTACACAGCAGGCATCTCTAGTCAGATGTTGACTAAACCTCCTTGGCTTTTCAACCTATTTGTGCCTTGTGATTTCATTACTATTATGCTACTGTCATTGGTATTACATATAGGGGTCTATACCTCCCTTGGTACAATTCTGTTTGGTTGTTCAAGCAGTCAGTTTTACAGAAAACAGATTTAGACAATAGTGAATGAGTGGCAAAGGTTTGGCACAAAACCATCCAAAATTCCACCCAAAAAGGCGTTTTATAAGCAGTCAGGTCTAAAATTTTGTATTTACTAGAATGGGTGCTGAATGATTTTCAATGGTTTTAGTAATGTTTAGATAAGGGTGATATTAGAGTTTTAAATATTATAAGGGTTCATATGTCTTTTATAAGGTAAAAAAAAATTAATATATTTTTTTATGTTCCTCTTTGCAGATTAAGGATAGGAAAGTCACAATTAAACTACATGATTCAAATACTGCATGTGATTTTAAGATGCTTTTAAATTCACTTCTATTTTCAAATGTACTTTGTTTTTTGGTATCTGTTGGTGGAAAAGAATATGTACATATCCTGCACTACTGGGATCTAGCTGGTGATTGGTGCATGCACTGATTTATTTTATGTGATTGGCTCACTAAATGAGTTCAGCTAGCTCCCAGTAGCGCATTGCTGCTCTTTCCATTGAGCATAATAAAAGAATCAAGCAAATTTGATAATAAGGGAAAAATGGAAATATGCTCTGTCTGAATCAGGAGAGAAGAAAATGGGGTTTCATATCCCTTTATCAGTCTGTCTACATATTATTTATCTATATTATCTATCTATTTATCTTTATAATCAATATATCTATTTATCTATCTTTCTAATTATCTATTTATTTATTTATGTATTTATCTATCTCTATCATCTATCTCTCTCTATCTCTCTCTATCTATCTATTTATTTTTATCTACCTATTTATCAATAAACTAGCTATCATCTATATATCTATGTATCTATCAATATCATCGATCTATCTATCTATCTGGATCTAAGTATATTTATCTATCTACGTCTATGTATCTATTTATCTTTCTATATCTATCTATATATCATCTATCTATCTATCTATCATCTCTCTCTCTCTCTCTCTCTCTCTCTCTCTATATATATATATATATATATATATAGCTGAATACATATCTATCTATCTATCTCTCTTCTATCTATCTTCTATCATTCTTCTATCTATCAATATCATCTATCTATCTATTATCTACCTATTTATCAATTATCGTTCTAAGTATATTTATCTATCTACGTCTATTTATCTATCTTCTATATCTATATATCATATCTCTCTCTCTCTCTCTCTCTCTCTCTCTCTCTCTCTCTCTCTCTCTATATATATATATATATATATATATATATATATATATATATATATATATATATATACATGGCTAAATACACATCTATCTATATATCTCTCTTCTAGCTCTCTCTCTCTTTCTCTCTCTCTCTCTCTCTCTCTCTCTCTCTCTCTCTCTCTCTCTCTCTCTCTCTCTCTCTCTCTCTCTCTCTCTATATATATATATATATATATATATATCTTCTTTTGTGATTACAAATTTAGCAGTCCCCTCTCCCTTTATCTCTTTATTTCATTCGCTCCCACTATTTCTTGACGTTGCCAATCTTCCTACCGCCCTTTTTATATTATTTTCGTGCTCACCTCTACCTTATATTTTTGTCCCATTCTAATGCACAATTTCTTTTTAACTTTTCGAAATGTTTCTCAGTGTTCTCCTTTTTTCTCCTAAATTGCTCCACTAATCACATTTTCCAAACGGCTTATCCGCCATCACAATCCTGGTGTCTATAGGGTTACAAGACTGTCATTTGTTTTAGTTTAGATCACCTCACACCTAAAGCAACAGAATAGTCCTCATCTGAATGAGCCTCAGGTTCCTCTGTGTAACAGGAGTGATGGATTATGTCCTTTGTTCACTGGTGTGATGTTAAAAGCTGTTTTAAAATAATAATGCTCATTAGGTCCTGTGTGACTGTACCCATATATTTCTGCCTTTCAAGAGATAAAGGCCCTTTGTAATTAGCATGAAGTCACTCCTGTATTTATTGTAAGAGCAATATGAACTTAGGGCCGATGTTATAAGAATGTAATCATATGTGAGCATTTATTTTAGCTTTTGGATGCTTTAAAACAATCTCTTGTTTTGTAGCCAGGGAACTCAAAGGAAGAATCACATGACCATTTCTTGTCATGTGAACAAATTTGTAGGGTTAAGTTTGTGGGATAGAACACCCCATTGGGAATTCACTAATCCTCTCTAAATTCTCAGCACACCTGTTAACCAACCACCTAACCATGGCATATTCAACTTTCGTGGCCCCAATGTTGATAATGTTTAGGTCAATGGGAGGCTTCAAGAACACCACATTGTGAAAATGAGTTACAGTGGCACAGACAAAGGACAGGCCGTGCATATTTAGTCTCATGTAGTGAAGAGTTTTATAGTTGTAAGCTTGAATCCTTCTCTAGAAGTCATCTGCAGATGCAACACCATTGCTCGCTTAAATGTGCTGTACCCTATAATATAAATGAAATTTTGGGAAATAAGTCAGTGTAAATATTTGTATCTGAAGTCAAATGTAAGGCTAAAACCTGTTCAGATCCTTGTCAGCCTAAAATCTCTTGCACTCTCTGACAGCATGAAATGTGTGGCACTCCCTGTCAAAATGTTATTTCCTACACACATTACCAGCTCGAAAACTGCTACACTCTCTACCAGCCTGTGACTTGTTAGACTCATTGCCAGCCTGAAACTAGCTGCACTCCTTCACAACCTGGGATGTGCTGCATTCTTTGGCAGCTGCATTTCCTAACCACCTGATCCTCACCACCCTTCTGCCAACCTGAATCTGGCTACCAAAACTCTCTGCACTCGCTGCCCGGATTGCATTCATTGAACTAGGAACTGTGAACTGCTGTACTCCAGGAATTGTTGCAAGAAAAACCTGGGACACACTGCTAGCCTATGGATTTGCTGCAGTTTGTGTCAGTTTAGGGTAATGCTGCAGATTTTATTCCATTTAGTACTCCTTTTTCATCTCTCAGTAGAGTTTGGATTGTTTTATTCACTCTGCCTGTGCTTGCTGCACTCCATGTGATACTTTCTTGTAACTTGGAGCATGTTGTGCTCCTGGCTGGAATGTACACGTCTTGAGACTATGGAATTTGCTACACTGCCTGTAGACTATAGCTTATAGTGCTCTATTGTGGGCCTGCAACTTTCTCCATTCCCTCTAGTCTGCATCTATAAAACCTGTCATATCCCTGGGGATGTGTATACACTCTGTGAGTCTGGGATTCTTTAAGTTGAACAGTTGTTTTACTCACTTTAACCATGTGAATCTGGTACTTGCTACTCAACCAATGAACGTCGGATCTGCTGAACTCCATTGTGAGTCTGAGTTTTGCTGCATTCCATTCAGCTCGACTTGCTGCACTCCAATGACACTGCAACTCGCTGCATTCTCTACCAATAGGCTTATTAGCTGCAGCATCAAGCAGCCATTTAGCCACTTTCTTACTGGATTCCATATTGTTTATTTACCAGACTGTGATAAGAAATATTAGGGGTAGCTGCACTATTTATAAGCTTGTGAGTGGTACTCCATACAAGTGTAGAATGCTGTACTCATTGTGAGTGACTTTAGTTTTAACTAGGTTTATTGTCTCATCCTCTAGCCCATGTAATTAAAGTAGCAGACATATTTTTGTACAGCTGATTACTAACTTTAACCCAAGATTCATCATAGCCCCCCCCCCCCAAAAAAAAAAAAAAAAAAATCAGACAGAAATTATCCCTAGTGTACTGCAGCAGATAACTCGCCTTTGTTACATGTGGGGTATTTGGGTAAAGCAACCAATGTTAACAAACAGCAGGCTCGCTTGGCATTTTGTATAATGAACTGATGAAGCGACTCTTATGGAGTACAAAGCTCATTTTGTGCAAACTTGATTGAGTTAATATCATATCAGCAAATTTTACTGGGAGAAGAATCCTCTTCTTTTCTTTGTGTTACAAACCAGCACAGATTACACATTTTAATGATCTGAAAATGTTTGGTATACAAAATCATGCTTATTTCAGTATTAGCAAAAACACGAGCGATTTTTCAACATAAACACCCAGCTGTGTCTATTTTAAAAGCAGTTCAATGACAGCTTGCTCTTATGAGCATGCAATCAGCTAATTTCGCTTTTTTTTCCCTTCTGTGTTAATCAACACTTTCCTTCCTGCACATCAGAGCACAAATAGTGCAGTTACCCCACATCAGTAAATGTTTATCTAACCTGTCCTTTCAAAGAATCCGGTTACACCAAAATGTAGTCACGCAATGTAGGGGAGAGATTAGAGGCCCAGCACCAGGTGAGACTCTGGATCTGGAAAACTATGTTATTTACAAACACATCTCATATAGAAATTAGAGAGATAGCTCACAGAGTTTCTATAATTCTAACACAACAATAAACATGTAGATAGATTAGATAGGATAGATAGATATAGATAGATGGATAGATAGATAGATAGATAGATAGATGGATAGATAGATAGATAGATAGATAGATAGATAGATAGATAGATAGATAGATAGATAGATAGATAGATGATAGATAGATGGATGGATGATAGAGGCAAACTCACTACTTACATAGATTTAGCCTGTAATAAATACAGCTACAGCTGAATATTTTTAGAATTCAAAACCGGTTAAACGATTTGTCAGCCTGAAATCTTGATACATTTTTCTTCCCTTGTATACTTTTTTTGTAATATATATGCACACATTCTCATTGGATATCTACATGTATTATATTTCTATATTTATGATCTGTTAATTTAATATGAGGTAATTAATTATTTGGACAAGAATATTTAAACGTCCAATTTTAAATACACACAGTAAATAAGTATAAAATAGTGGATTTATGTATTTTTTGTCTTCCTTCACAATTTTGGAAAAAAATAAATATATTTTACAAACCGTAAATATCTCCCAGTTACAGAAACCTGCAAGGAAACAGTACTTGGGGGTCACTCGGGTTAATCCAAAACACAAGGCTTTGAGGCATCCCACCTTCCAATGTTGTGTTATGGGAGAGAGGTTTGTGGTGTCTGCTTACATAGGGTATTTGTAGCTCTGCCATACACAATGCTGGGGAATTGAAATCACAGTAACATAGATAGATAGTGCACTTGGCACACAAACACACAGTGTCTACATGTTGCATCACATACATATAATACAAATGTATATTCATTATAACTTGTAGCCAGCTCTTACACTCATAATATAATTAGAATCATTTTGAAGGACCCAGACAACTTAAACATAACGTTATTCATCACAAAATTATAATCACTCTGTACACACTTTTACTGTATACTGCATCTCACCTCCTATAACATGAATCTCAAGCACACAATAATAAATACACTTATATTCACTGTATGTTTAGATTGCACAGTTGTATTCATTATTTTCCATAGCCACAGCCCAGCCAGCACTTTGCATTGCACCTCATAAAACACACACACACAGTGCCTTTATACTGTTCTTCTTAAACACACATATAATCATTTTGCACACACAGCCAGCTCAAATATTGTGCACCTCATAATAACACACTATCAGTCCCACTGAAAAAAAAATACAGACAGTACATGTATATTGCAAACATAATATCAATCATTATCCAACTAATATAGTGGCAGATTTTATTTAGTGCACCCCAAATACATAATAAATAGACGCGTGGGCAGTATCTGTATATTAGACTTGGGAAAACACATGATTAATAAATATATTGCAAAAAAACCAACTCCTTCAATTTGTACTTCAAATCATAGATACAATATAATTATCCTGCACACACAAAGTAGCCGCATTAACACACCGAATGAAATACAATTCGTTTACATAAAAACATTCCTATCAATATGTAGACATTGTACATATACATATAAAATAGTAATACCTCACCCATGTGTGCATACTATCAGTAGCTGTATTATCACACCACAATACACACATTTAACAGAGACATAAACACTTTGCAATCATACACACACAGTAACTTGATATTACAAATCAATGTACTGAATAAAATATAATCCATACAGTCATACTGCAGATGTGTGCTCACAAACCTGGTACCTGGTTATTACAACTCATCACACCAAATACAATATCATTATTCTGCACACACTCCTGAATATTTCACCTTCTACCAGATATGCCAGTAATTTGAACACACATTCTTTTCTTGTATATTATTATAAGCACAGGCAATAATGCATACAATGATCAATTTGCACATACACTGAAGTACCTTATACTAATCCTAAATAGAGTCAATACAATATAATTGGTCTGTACACACAGTCATTACCTGGATATTGCACCTCTCATGCACACAACAATAATTTAGCTGGGCACCCCTCTTGCCAGACTGTAAAACCAGGGGGCAACCCCATGTTCATATGGATCAGTTTATTTATGTAACACCGCTGGGGTTAGCAAGCAATAAGCACACACACACAGTAAATACAAGGCGATCGCCCACTGTTCTAACACTTAGTCATTAAATTACAAGCAACGAAATCTCTTGCTGAAGATGAAGAATTGTTAATGAGTATACAAACAACAGCAATATAACGCAGTAAATACTCTGCATACACAAAGGCTACAGTAGGGCTGAGTGGCAGGTCCCTGAGATGTTTCTGACTATGGATTCCCAAATAATCAAGGTTCACGTGTCATGCATACATAATATTAATCACTGCAATAATCAAGGGAAGAGGGTGAAGATTCTATCTCATGAATTTATAATAATAATAATAATCATCATTCTACAGTTTTTTAACGATAATCAAGGTTATGGGATGTGTCAAACCATTAATATTTACATATTTCTGTACCAGAGGAAGCCTGCCCTGTCCCCAAGCCAAGCCACATGTCACTGAGTTTTTGTTAATGTTGCCTGGAGGAATTTATGCACACACAAAAAAAATGATACACACAATTTCACCTGGAGCTTTCACCTATTCAGAAGCAATAATACAAAAGTAAAATAAAATAAATGATCATCCATTGCATAACGTTACATGGATAAATGCAATCACTGCAATTGTTAAGAAATACTCAGTCCAATGGCTGGAAAAGTAGTCCCTCGGCTCATCTATTTTCTTTGCTTCATGATTATTTTCCCCCTAAAAGAAAGGTATAAACAAACTTTAATCAATAAGAGAAAATATTGACGTAAAAAAAAACTAAAATGGTCCAATACAGTGGGAAGAAAGCAATGGCAGATATTTAGTAAGAGAAAGGGAGGGTGAACACGTTTGGGAAAAAAAAAAGAGGGGGAGGGGAAGAGAAACGAACAGACTCCTTCCCAGATCCCTCCGCAGCTCAAGGAGTTGGGGGAGGTGAAGGGGCGGAGTAAGAACACCGGGGCTGAGTTCAGAGTCATCTCTGGCTCCGGATTGGACAGAGAAATAAAAGACGCTTTGACGCTTAGTGTTCTCCTATTGGTTCCAGAACCCAAAGGTTAAACCGAATTCTTCTTTTTTTTTACAGGCTGGTGTCTCTGGGTCTGGAATTAATTGTAGCTATAGCTGTCTACTCTAGTTGCTGAGAGGGGAGGTTGTTGTGTTTATTTTGAAGAGACATGAAGTAGTTGATTCATTTTCTCCCCTGGCTTCATCTGAATATATTTATATATGTATATATTTATAAGTATATAATTACTACCAATATTATGTGAATTTTGTTGGGGTTTTTTTTTGTTGTTTTTTTTTTGCTACATGACTTACCTGTGTTTGGAGACATTGGTACGAGAGAGCCTCCTGCGCTGCTCCAGCTTCTCCTGTTCTTGTTTCTGCAACTTTACTTGAGTGCATTGCTCCCCTCTTTTGTGATATGTTGGACATGGGGGAGAGAAAAGAAGTCAAAATGATCCCTAAGTCATCATTCAGTATCAACAGCCTGGTGCCAGAAGCTGTGCAAAATGACAACCACCCTCCGCCTCACCATCATCACCACCACCACCACCACCAGCTTTCCCAACAAGCACACCACCTTCAATCACACCACAGACCGGTGCAGGAAGAGGACGAGCTAGACAAAACCCTCCTGGAGGTGAAAACTGAAAGCTTGCCACCTGGGAAAATAGACCCTGCTTCCTCCGAGCTTCCTGGAGTGGAAGAAAAGGAAAAGTCTGATGAGAAAAAGGTGGATGGTGGTGGGAAGGATGGAGAGAGTGGAAAGGAAGGGGAAAAGAAGAACGGCAAATACGAGAAGCCCCCCTTTTCTTACAATGCCTTGATCATGATGGCCATCCGCCAGAGCCCAGAGAAGCGCCTGACCCTCAATGGGATCTATGAGTTTATCATGAAAAACTTCCCATATTACCGGGAGAACAAACAAGGCTGGCAGAACTCCATCAGGCATAACCTCAGCTTGAACAAGTGTTTTGTCAAAGTCCCCCGCCACTACGATGATCCTGGGAAAGGGAACTACTGGATGTTGGACCCTAGTAGTGATGATGTCTTTATTGGTGGGACCACTGGGAAACTACGCAGGAGATCTACAACATCTAGGGCTAAATTGGCTTTCAAACGAGGGGCCAGGCTCACCTCCACAGGACTGACTTTTATGGATAGGGCTGGCTCCTTGTATTGGCCTATGTCACCTTTTCTTTCTTTGCATCACCCAAGGGCCAGCAGCACTTTGAGCTACAATGGGACAACCTCAGCCTACCCCAGCCACCCCATGCCCTACAGTTCAGTGTTGACTCAGAATTCATTGGCCAACAATCATTCATTTTCCACGTCCAATGGCCTGAGTGTAGACAGACTTGTCAATGGGGATATACCCTATGCCACCCATCATCTCACAGCAGCTGCTCTGGCTGCCTCAGTGCCATGTGGGCTGCCAGTACCTTGCTCTGGTACCTATTCCTTGAACCCTTGCTCTGTGAACCTTTTAGCTGGACAAACAGGCTACTTTTTTCCCCATGTACCTCACCCAATAACTTCTCAAAGCAGCACTTCAATGACGGCCAGAGCAGCTTCTTCATCCTCCTCGCCCCAGGCTCCTTCCACCCTTCCCTGTGAGTCCCTAAGACCTTCTTTGCCAAGTTTTACAACAGGACTATCTGGAGGACTTTCTGATTATTTCACACATCCAAATCAGGGTTCTTCATCCAACTCTTTGATACATTAACATCCAGGGGAGTAGACTGTAAGTGAACATTTTACACACATTTAAATTGTACATGAAAGTAAAAAGAAACAAGCAAGCGAACAAAAAAAAAATAAGAAAAAAGACAAGTCCAGGTATTTTTTATGAAGTCCCCCATATTTTGTGTACGTTTGTTCAGTCTCTAGGGTTCTATATTATTCAGATAAGGCGTGGTGTCAATACAGGTGATGATGTTGGAAACAGAGCTACTGAAATGTAAGAGTCAAATCTATTGCGGAATGTACATTTTAACTCAAAATAGTGACTGCAATTGTTTTATTCAAAACAGTTTTCTAACCGATAGTGGCCAGAATTCTATATCTTCAGTATTATAAGTTTTCATAAACTCACTGGCTGTAGTAACCTTTAAAAAAAAAAAAAATACATGATTAGTAAACTGCACAATGAAAAGATGCAAATACTATTTTCTATTTAATTGTTATTAAAAGTACAATTGCATAATGCCTATATTCTGACCATTGTTTCATTATCATCTCACCATAATAAGAGATGGGATTTTGTTTACTTTATAGACCAAAGATTGGGTTTATTTTACATCATGCAGTCAGATTTTTGAACAGTAAAAAAATAAATACATGAAGTGATCTGTATGTACATTTGAGTTGGCAGCACTGACCATTGCAAAAAATAAAACATAAAAAAATAAGGGGGACAAATGAATACTGCCTTCAGTTTGTGTTGTGTATATTTTGGTGTATGTGCTCACTAACCGGTCGGTCACCTATTTTTTATGTAGTGAATCGTTAAAACCGATTGTACTTCTAGGTAAATCTTGCAAAATATGTATAACCCGTGTTGAGTAAAAATGCATACATTCGAGTGATTGTTATTGTTGTCTTAAAATTTCTTGATTGTGATAATGTGGTCATATGCCCGTGTTTGTCACTTATACAAATGTTTACTATGAAGACACAGAAATAAAAATAGGCCAAATTCATATATAATATAGTTCTGTCTTTTTTATGAATTATAATTACTTAAAGCTTCTGATGTCCTAAGTACTTGTATCAGACACATAATGCTATATATATATATATATATATATATATATATATATATACACATACACACACACACACACACACACACACATATATATATATATATATATATATATATATATATATATATACACACACACAGAATGGTGTTTGAAAGTAGGTGTGTTAAAAGAAATATTGGCGCTTTATAGATAGATGGATGGATAGATAGGTAGATAGATAGATTGATATCCACATACTCGTCTTTAAACATTTGTATACACTAATTAAATGTTGCTTCTGTAATTCAATTAATTCACATTTTATAATACTAGTTTAGTAGAATTGTATTTTACTTGAAACAAATGAAAGTGAACTGGTTCAAAATAGTAACTATGTTTAATATATAATTGCATATGTTCTCTGCACTAATCACTGAGATGCAGCTATCTTATAACTAAAACAAATTAAATATTTTTATTTTATTTTGTCATGTCATTGAAAGAATGTGTATATACATATATATATATATATATATATATATATATATATATATATATATATATATATATATATATATATACACACACACACACACACACACACACACACACAAGCACACAAGCAAAGAATTTTAGCATTTTATTCATTTATTTGGAATCACACTTTGGAAAAGTTCTGCAATTATTTTAAACTGGATATGTATATTTATTTCAATTTTCCTTGTAATTATTTGGATTAATACAACTTTAAAACTCGAGAAAATGATTAGAAAACTTAAAAAAAGCTTTTCCAGCTAATTGGAGCCCGCAGGGAGTTCCTGGTTTACAAATGAGTCATTTGTCAGTGTTGCAGGGTGGGTTTGAGATGTGTTCTTCCTCTCACAATGGGGCCTAATGAAAAATAGGCTTTGTGCGGGAGATTTATCTGGATAAAACTTCAGTTCCAGTGTGCAGCATCCAGATTATCCAATCAACCAAATTCGCAAACAAGATTTAATGCTATAAAAAGAGGATACATCCTCGCAGCCCCAGGCCTGTACAGGCCTAACCTCACCAGCAGTGAAAGAGTGGAGCAAGTTGGGAAAGCTCCCAGGATCTGCATTAAAGGATAAAGCTAGTATATGTGTGAGATGTGGGGATTAGTACAACACAGCAATTTATGGGTTTTATTCACTTGTTCAATGTATTACAATACTCATTCTGGAATTATGGGATAATAATTATTGCACTGTGTATAGGAACGGGGATTATATATTTAAATTAGATAGTGATGATATATATTATATTTTATATATATATATATATATATATATATATATATATATATATATATATATATATATATATATACATACACATAGATAGATAGATGGACAGGTAGATTATGTAGATGATTTAGATAGCTCTCTCTCTGAGGAAGGGGAAGCTTTCCCCGAAACGTCACTACAAATAAAACAACCAGAGAGTGCTGTCTCCTATCTTTTTATATATATATATATATATATATATATATATATATATATATATATATATATATATATATATATATACATACATATATACATACATATATACATATATACATGCAAACAAACATACATATGCACACACATACAGAGCTAGATAGCTCTCTCTCTCTCTCTCTCTCTCTATATATATATATATATATATATATATATATATATATATATATATATATATATATATATATATATATATATATATATATTAATACATACATATAAATGTATGCAGATAGATAGATAGATAGATAGATAGATAGATAGATAGATAGATAGATAGGTAGATAGATGGACAGGTAGATTATGTAGATGAGTTAGATAGCTCTCTCTCTGTGTGTATATATATATATATATATATATATATATATATATACAAACATCCATATACACACACATATAGAGTTAGATAGCTCTCTCTCTCTCTCTCTCTCTCTCTCTATATATATATATATATATATTAATACATACATATAAATGTATACAGATAGATTCATAACAAAATATGAAATATATAACTGAGGTTATTACAAGTCAAGGCAAAATACAATTGAATAAGGCAGCGTGAGGGATATTTTTCACCTTTGCGGATATGCGTTATCTGTGGTGCTATATTTGTGTTTGTGTTCAGCACAATCTCAAAATTGTATGAGCTCATTTATAGGTCTTAAATGATTTGTGTTTTATCGTCCTTTAACTATTTTTCACCTTTCTGTCTCTCTATTTAGGTAAAAAAAATGGCTCCACATACAAACACATATATTTTAATTATGTACAGTGTATGTGTATGTATATATATATATATATATATATATATATATATATATATATATATATATATACATATATGCACAAATATGCACAAATCACCAGACATAGCCCCTCTGAATGCTGTAGCTGTGCACAATCTGTACATGTATATTTAATTCTCTGTAAGTGAGCTGTAATTGCCGCACTACATATTCTATGCTTTATTATATGTTGCTACCGCTGCACTTTTTTGGACTCTTAAACTGTTCATTGTTTTACGAACACGTACGTATTAAACACACATCAATCTATAATCTAGCTATTTATTCACACAGTGTATGTATATATTTAAATGTATATATATATATATATATATATATATATATATATATATATATATATATATATACAGTATATATGTCATATTGTGTTTGTGTGTTTCTACAGATTTGTGTATGAATAAAATATCTTATTACTATAGTATTAATTATTAATCTCATGTTTTAATAGCTTAACAATGGAATTTGCGATGAATAATAATATGAATAATACGAGCATCCTAGGAATACCCTAATTTGACCTGTGGGTATACATAGTACTGAGTCCTAAAATGATACATTCTCCCATTACTGAGGATTCACAAACCCCAAACCTGATCTAAATTTAAAGTCTGAGTGAGTTTTATTTATGAGCTTGCAAAGTTTATTCTTAAATACCCCACAATGTGCAAACCACTTGTTTTCTCAGAATGCCCAGTGGTTGCTTACACCATAGCTGGCTATAATGTCCCCAGGCCTGGGTATTGGCTGTATGGTGTATGTGCATTTGGGTTATAAAAGGTGAAGGGCAGTGAGAGGTTTAGGGCTGGTTGGGGCTGACTTTCTGGGATTGTCAGACTTGCCCTAGAGGGCGGAGCCCCTGAATATACCTCAAGCAAGAACCTTCCCTCAATAACACCGCATCTCCAAACAGATGGGACTTTCCAGACCAAAACGGCACCAGCTTCTGTGCAGGTAAGTTGGGCTAAGGCTTGGGAGATTTGGGAGGACTAGAATTGGTTTGAGTCCCTTTTACTCTCTGAAGTTTGTAAAAAGCCCTGAGTATAATGCATGCACACTGCCCATCAGAATATAATGGTGTAATCTGCATGTGTACCAGGTGTCACCTACCAGCCTTGTGTCAAGGTATTAAACAAATGTTTTACACACTGACATATGCATCTTTCTCTTTAAAGGACTTGCATTACTTTGAAAGAATCCGGGAGATGCTGAAGTGGAAATTACTGCACCCTCTCAATAACATTAACAAGTAAGTTGAAGCTGTTTGAACAAAATAGAGAAGCTCTGCATTTATTTTGACCAGTATCTTATTAAATGCAAATTTTGTGCCCAAAATACAACAATGAGAAAGTACAATAGTGCAGGGTTTTATGGTGTGTCCCTGAATACTCATGCACTAAATTATATGGAACTTGCCATGTGTCTCCTACACAAGGCAATGTCACCGGACCTCAGCACTCTATAATTTCACAAGCTGCACTTATTCCATCTCTGGCTGACTTTGAGGCTGAGCTGTATCTGTGACCTTTTTGAAACTGGATGCAAAGAGCTAAGTGAGATGCACCTTGTAGTAGCTGAGAGATAAAAAGGGATACAGCGCATGGTTTGTGTCAAGTTATCTATGAAGGTAGCAGATGTGTTACAAAGTGACATCCTGGAACATAGTGTAATCTTCGTCCTTATAAGGGGACTTATTGGTATATCCATCAGGCTAAGTGAATTTCCAGATAAGCAACGTATTTGTAATACCTATTAATTAGATTAGATCAAATCTTCATATATCAGGTTTCACTTACAGCTATATATGCAAAAAAATAACATTGACCTCTACAATAACTCATTGTCGCAAAAAGATAGAAAGAAAGGAAGGAAGGAAGGAGATGCAGTGATAACAGATTTAGATATTTTTGTTTATTCTTACAGCATATTAGCTTATTCTTACAGCAACATAAATGTACAGTTTTATTTATTTGATAAAATGTCTAAAATAATATTTTCTAGGTTTATTTTCAATAAATGTTAAAATTCATTTACGAAATATGCAATATGAAGCTCAACATTTAATTAAATAAAATGAAAAGGCATTCCATAATATACAATAAGCATTTTTATTAAGCGAAATAATGTGTTTGTTTCACAATGTATTCAATTTACATTTTCACAATTTGTTTGTGATTGGTTTTCGTTGTTGCTGAGACCAAATTTGATTTTGTTTTCAGATGTCAGGCTCTTCAGTGATATAGTTACAATGGCAGCCAGCAGAGGGCGTACTATGCCAGGTAAACAACTAGTCTGCTTAATTTATATATTCGATCCTCGGGTGACAAAAACATTGACTACTGCTAAGAGATTTTTTGTAAAGTCCATTTCCAATGTTGACAGTATGCCTAGTTTAGGTATAAGCACTTATTTACAGATGACAATCTTCTTTATTCTTGATAACTTAATTTTTAATTAGTGCCTGCAAATAATAATTGTTTCAAACCATCAACTAAAAAAAATAGTATTTTCCCAAACATATAAAGGTACATAGGTCATATTTTGTTGTCTGCATATAAATAACAGATAACAAATTTGGATACAATTATGCCCAACCATTTCAGCATTAATTCTAAAATGTTGATCTAAAAGTTGTTATATAAAAAAATACCTGCGATGTATTACATATTTTATTAAATTAGCCAAATACCAAAGTCAATTACATTTCCAGTTTAATTCTTATATGCAAATACCCCATAGATTTTTGTGGTGTAAATCCAGTGAGTTCAGGATACACAAATTTGAGATTAAGAAACAAAAGAATGGATGTATATCAGAAATATTTTAAACTTTGCAAGTTCTTTTCTTTAAAAATCATTATTCCTAGATATGGTTAAATATATCAGAATCAAATAAATGCCTGTATAAATGTGTGTGTATAAATATGTATGCATGTGTGTGTGTGTGTTTGTGTTTTTTTTTAATCATTATATATTTATGAAAATTACTACAACTTCATTCTTTTTTATTTCAATCATGAATTAATTAATTCATAACTATATTTATTTGAATTGAATATAGTTATATTAATTTAATTTTTTGTCATAAATATGTTTTCATATTTTAAAATAATTTAGAATTATCAGCACTGCCAGTGGTTGAATAAAAAAGTTGTTTTGTTTTTATTTGTTTTTTTAGTTTTTTTTTTTTTTGGGGGGGGGGGGGGTCATATAGATTTTGTTTAAGAGAAATGCGTGTATATTAGATTACCGGAATGTAAATGTATCTTTTTTTTTATAGAAATATCATATAGTAAATTTACAATATTAAGCAAGCCTTAGATTGATTGATGGGAATCAGTCAGATCGTTAACTGAAATTAAATCTAGAAAGTTCTAATTACATTTGGAGCAGTTGAATCGATTGATTTTCATCAATAAAACGAGTGTTTTGTGCTCTCTTATCGATCTGTGTGTTTACTATTGTGGAGTTTATAGATTAGCCCCCAGATCTGTCTGCTGATCTGTTCAAAACAACTCATGACTGGTGCAAGCTTAGTACAATGAGGGTGGATTATCACGATCCAGTGGTTCAGTCAATCACTTTTAAATGACTATTCCGTGGAACATTAGTGGGCTTTTCCAATTTTCCAGTGGTGCAAAAGAACCATTCATAGTTTCTAAATTCGGTGCTGCCACACATTTGGTATTTAGTCTAAGGAAGACTGGTCTCCAAATCTATATATTTATTTAAACATTTGTTGTGCTCAGTTTACAGCTACACAAATGTAACACTCTTCATATATGTTTTCCCATATTTGTCTTGTAACAAAAAAAAAATAATAAAAAAAAAAAATCTAAAATATATTTAGAATATTGTACATTTTATACAAATATTTAATAGCTTGTAAAAAATATTTATAATTTCTAAATCTGGCCAGCTAAAGATAAACCATCTAGCATACTTCTAAAATTATTTAAGTTAATTAAGCATTTATTTGAATTTGTCTCCTAACGTTATATGTAGTTAGGCTGACAATGAAAAAACAACAACATATCTAATACGAATTAATTCATTTAGATTTCTTCAAATTTATATAGCAATTCCATTATTTTCCGTTTAGTTTACTTTTGGTAAAGAAAATAATATCAATAGCGAACATATTGTAAATGAAAAAAATTGTAAATATATTTATAATAACAGTACATTTGCAGTGAATTGATATCCCTGGGATACTATCTAAGGTTATAAAGGTGTGTTACATTTTTCTGGTATTTTTTTTACCTTTAATATTAATTACAAATTGTTTTATAGCTACTCCATATATAATAAATATATTAATCTATTAATGATCGCTGTATCTAAACTATTTTATTGAATATTAAAGCGATAGCTGCAGTATGCAATAAGATAAAATGCTCTCTGCTTTATCGTTAATATATTTATTTAGGGAAAATATATAAGTATTTTTATATGTATAAGAACATTATATTTATTGTATTCAGCGTGTATGTTTTCCATGATTTTCCTAAACAATAGTGAAATAAAAACAAATTGGGAAAAACATTATGGAATATACTAAATGTATATGTAATATATCAGAATTGCCTCTTGTTCTGAATAACAAATAATAATACAACATTGTTTGTAAAATAACTTCTGTTGCAGTAAGGATCTCCAGAGAAAAATTATGTATTTTTTTTTTGTGCCCATGGGGTATTATTATAGCATATATTCACCATAGGGAGAAGAAAGTCAAAATATGCTCTTTTGAAAAGAATATTCCCATAACCAGTTATATTTATGTGTAATTAGAGCCAGGGGGGTTAGATGTTCATTTATTACAATTATGTAAAATAGTTAATTTATATTTATTAATATATATATATATATATATATATATATATATATATATATATATATATATATATATATATATACATACATACATACATACATACATACATACATACATACATACATACACACACACACACACACAGGAATAACTGACATAATTCTGAATTGATACATACTGCTGCTATATTCAAAAGTAGTATAAATGTGTGAATGGCAAATTGCTTTTTGAGAAAAACAAATCTTTTTTTTTTTTTTTTGGGGGGGGGGGGGGGTTTGTTTTGTTCTTTTCTCCCTTTTTTAATGGCGGTAATATAGGTCTGAAACGGTTGTTATTGGTCACCTCGTCTGATTTTTCATTTGAAACTATTTCTGATACTGCAATCAGATAAATGTAGTAAGAAAAATTGACATAATATTTAGGTCTAGGGTATACGCATTTATCAAGTGATGTTAATTTGCCTATTATATATTATATAGTATCCGATGTCAAGAAAAACCTAAATGTGTTTATATGATTATTGTGTAATACCCAAAGAGTGTTGTTGAATGGTCCTATATATGGAATTTCCGAAGCTTGACGGATTTTCATCAGATATACTTTATATATATATCCAATAGATCAGGAGATGGTGAATATTAATGAGTTACAGAGGAGCAAATCGAGTCCATTGGTTTGTCTTTATGAACTGAACAGTTCACCCCTATGTTTCTTTATTTAACTAGGTGAATTGCAGGGGGCCCAATCACACATCCATCCACCACCAACACAAAAACCTACATATCTAAGAAATGTCATCAAGACAGGTGGACCGTGTTACCTCTTATACAAATCTCCCATGAGACAGTCACCAAAGAGCTGACTTTTCTGAGTTCTGTGCTAACCTACCCCTATCACTGTGCTCTGTCTCTGCTCCACCTAATTCATTCAGTGCAGAGCTTAGTTATCCTTTATTTCAGGCTTTAAGGCTCAACTTTTTTTTTACTATGGGTCAGATCCCATTGTCTGTCTGTCCACTGGCATCTATCTCTGTAGCACGTATTCATCTGATTCTTGCATGGCCTGCCAGACTGTGCTCTGGACCTCAGAGAATATATTATCTACTTATACCTGTACTCACATTTACAAGATCAGAGTTCATGCAAAGAATTTGCACTTATATGAAATAAATACGACACTAATTTGCTAGGAATTTGCGTTTACTAATAGTATCACTAATAAATATTCACTCGCCCATCTGGGTACATATTTAGAGAAACATTATTTAGAGAAATGTCGGTTATATCATTGTCTTCAGTTTTTCTATATAATTATTCAAGCACCTAATTTAAATAAACAATCTTCCCATTGAGGTTTCAATTAAAGCTGAAAAAGTTTACCCGAACATAACTTTCTGTATTGTTCATAGCTTTCTCTAATTATTCATTGTAAATAATTACTCTAAGTAACTTAAGCTCCCTATGGCACCTATTATCCTTATGTTTTTCCTGGTAGCTTCTTTACTTTTATCAACTAATTGTGTATACAGTTATATACACACTAATGTAAAAGGGAGAGGGGGCAAATATATTTTATTTAAACACAAGTAGAAATTCTCCAGGGACATTAGAGGTGGATTGCAATATAGATATGAATCATGTCACAATACTCAGTCACATTTGTTCCTACATACTGCATATGTCACGTTTTCTTTCTTTCTATCTATCTATCATCTATCTATCTATCTATCTATCTATCTATCTATCTATCCATGAGTATATGAAGAATAAAGAAACGGATAGACAGAAAGAGAAACAGATAATAGATAAATAAATAAACAGATGATAGACAGTCATATAGATAGATCGATAGATCGATGGATATCTAAGGAGAGACATATAGCTAAATGAACGGTCAATGTAATTTACTCACTCAGATCCCAATTCCAATTTTATATAAAATTCAGATTAAAACGTCTTTCTTTTTGGTAAAAGTATTAAAACACAACGATACACACACGCACACATTACCTATAATCCACACACACTATCTATCTATCTATCTATCTATCTATCTATATATATATATATATATATATATATATATATATATATGTCTATCTGTAATCTACACACTATCTATCTATATCTATCTGTCTATCTATCTGTAATCTATACACACACACACTATCTATATCTGTCTATATGTATTCTACACACACTATCTATCTATATCTATCTGTCTATCTATCTCTATCTGTAATCTACACACACACACTATCTATCTATATCTGTCTATATGTAATCTACACACATTATCTATCTATATCTATCTGTCTATCTATCTGTAATCTACACACACACTAACCATCTATATCTGTCTATATGTAATCTACACACACTATCTATCTATATCTATCTGTCTATCTATCTATCTGTAATCTACACTCACACACTATCTATCTATATCTATCTGTTTATCTATCTGTAATCTACAAACACACACACACACACATATATATATATATATATATATATATATATATATATATATATATATATATATATATATATATATACATTTTTCCCCAGTACTTTATTCCAAGGCCTGAGAGCTCCATTTTCATTTACAGTTGTGTTTAAACACTGAAACAACAGCCACCACCTCCACTACGACGATACTCTTGTATTAGTTACTATTTCATAAGCAAAAGGAGCATGTTGATTTTTTTTTTTTGGATTGTTTTTTTTTATTTTGTTTGCATCTTTGAACCATGTAACATGACAGGGTGTCCAAACAATTCCAACCACTATTGTTTAATAAAAAAAAAAAAAAGGAAAATAGAAGAAATAGTGAGGTTTGTGGATTCCTGTACTGTATAAATAACATGTCCTGTTTCCAGCAAAGCAATAATGCTGTCTAAAGCTTAACAGCAACTCTAAAAGGATCAATATATTGATCCCACACTTAGCTCTTCAAGTAATGAAATATCAGCTTAGCAGTGTCTTGCTTGCCCCAAACTTAATTTAAAGTTTAAAACCTTAATTGGAGAATAATTGCAGGTAGCTGTATGTTAAGCATCTGAAGCAGATGAGCTGTATGTTAAGCATCTGAAGCAGATGACCAGCTTGTGCTAAACAGACAGATTCTCTATCACCTCTCATATATATATATATATATATATATATATATATATATATATATATATATATATATATATATATATATATATATATATATATATATATCCCACCCCTACTTTATTACTTTATAAGAGAGTTTAACTTCCTTTAATGTTCAGTGTGAACTTGTCTTTACATATTTGTGTTGCTGTAACAAAAATATGTTAATCTTACACCCTATAACCCATTCTATTTTCCATATAAACGAATTAATTAAACATATAACTATTGTATTTACTAACGTCTCTTTCATATTGATGATTTTGTACCCACTTATCAAGCTGAGGTTCCAGGCTAATAGTCCTAAGCAAGATCTCTCTCTCTTGTTTGATGTTTTGCTGTGACCTATCAATCTACTCAAAGCCAAGAGGCCAAACAACTGAAGCATATAGGAACCTGACATTATCCCGGCTGTGATGGGCTGAAAAACTATGTGGGACAAGGACATTTGACAGACCAAACAGATTGAGGGCAGCAGGAATTAGTAAGGCTGAGATAGGAGAAAGGGTGGGTAATAGTCATGAAAGAAAGCTTTGCACCATTAGGCAGAAATCCAGAGAAGTGTAAAATTTAGCTAAATAGTTGAATCAGATGGTGAGGTCAATATCAGATTGAGATGAGGTAGATCAACAAATCAGACCAAATAAAATAAAATCACTTTCCAAAATCATACAGAGTAATGTGTGGTAGGTCAGTTTTCCAGCAGGGCAAAATGTGTCATGTCGGTAAAAACTGGGAAGGAATGGCAGGCAGGCGTTTGTGCAGAGTATGGCAGGTAGGTGTTTGTGCAGAGTATGGCAGGTAGGTGTTTGTGCAGAAAGAGTATATCAGGTGATTGTGCAGGTTATAGCAGGTAGGTATTTGTGCAGAGTATGTCGGGTAGGTGTTTGTGCAGAGTATGGCAGGTATGCGTTTTGTGCAGAGTATATCAGGTAGGTGTTTGTGCAGAGTATGGCAGGTAGGTGTTTGTGCAGAAAGATTATATCAGGTGATTGTGCAGGTTATAGCAGGTAGGTATTTGTGCAGAGTATGTCGGGTAGGTGTTTGTGCAGAGTATGGCAGGTATGCGTTTTGTGCAGAGTATATCAGGTAGGTATTTGTGCAGAGTATGGCAGGTAGGTGTTTGTGCAGAAAGAGTATATCAGGTGATAGTGCAGGTTATAGCAGGTAGGTATTTGTGCAGAGTATATCAGGTAGGTGTTTGTGCAGAGTATGGCAGGTAGGTGTTTGTGCAGAAAGAGTATATCAGGTGATAGTGCAGGTTATAGCAGGTAGGTATTTGTGCAGAGTATGTCGGGTAGGTGTTTGTGCAGAGTATGGCAGGTAGGTGTTTGTGCAGACAGAGTATGGCAGGTAGGTATTTATGCAGAGTATGGCAGGTCGGTGTTTGTGCAGACAGAGTATAACAGGTAGGTATTTGTGTCAGGTAGGTGTTTTTGCACAGTATGGCAGGTAGGTGTTTGTGTAGAGTATGGCAGGTAGGTATTTGTGCACAGTATGGCAGGTAGGTGTTTGTGCAGAATATGACATGTAGGTGTTTGTGTAGAGTATGGCAGGTAGGTGTTTGTGCAGAATATGGTAGGTAGGTGACAGTCAGTGTCAGGTCATGAGATCGGGCAAGGGGAGGGCAAGAGGAAGCAGTTGTATCTGAGGCAGAGAACAGAGCACTGGATGAGGCAGAGCACAGAGCGTAGGATAAGGCAGAGCACAGAGAGGGGCGCAGGATGAGGCAGAGCACAGAGGATGAGGCAGAGCACAGAGAGGGGCGCAGGATGAGGCAGAGCACAGAGCGTAGGATAAGGCAGAGCACAGAGAGGGGCGCAGGATGAGGCAGAGCACAGAGGATGAGGCAGAGCACAGAGAGGGGCGCAGGATGAGGCAGAGCACAGAGGATGAGGCAGAGCACAGAGAGGGACCGCAGGATGATACAGAGTACAGAGAATGAGGCAGAGCACAGAGGGTGAGGCAGAGCACAGAGAGGGGCGCAGGATGAGGCAGAGCACAGAGAATGAGGCAGAGCACAGAGGATGAGGCAGAGCACAGAGAGGGACCGCAGGATGAGGCAGAGCACAGAGGGTGAGGCAGAGCACAGAGAGGGACCGCAGGATGAGGCAGAGCACAGAGGGTGAGGCAGAGCACAGAGCGCAGGATACGGCAGAGCACAGAGTCACAGAGCGCAGGATGAGGCAGGGCATAGACTAGCTCCTCCTGCCCCAAGACTACAAGCAGGGACTGGCTCAGTCTGATCCCTGGGAGTGAAGCAGAAAACACTCGACAGCTCGTGAATAATCATTTTAATGAGTGCGCAAAGCGTGCGACGGGGTGTTCGGATCTGTCGGGTTAAACAAACAACTTGTACCCAGAGTAAATCCCATTGTTAAAGTGCAAAGTGATGTCAGTTCAATTTCTCGGCTCTTCCTAAATCCAGCAGATCAAACGCGAGGGTGTCTAGTGTTCCCCCATTAAGAAAAAATAACAATATTTTACAAACGTGAGTTTGATCTGCTTGTATGGCTGAGATCCTCCTTCCTTAATCTCTCTTATTCCCTCTTAACCCTCATTGCTCCCTTTTGCTCCCTCTTAACCTCTCTTGCGCCATTCTACCAAACAATGTATTATCTTATGCTCCAGGGAAATATTGGACGAACACAATTATTATTATTATTATTATTATTATTATTATTATTATTATTATTATTATTATTATTATTATAATAATAATAATAATAATAATAATAATAATAATAATAATAATTCATAATCCAAGTAGATGAAAGTGCAGAATTAATGTTTATAAAAATAATGTATAAATAAAATTAAAAAAATATTGGGAGACCAGGGAGAGAGTTCCAGTTTTTGTGAATTAATACAGACATAAAGATATAATTTAGCCATTGTGTAAAAATAACAAATGCAGGTTAATCGAGTATTTACTAAAAAGGCTTACAATCCATGTATCTGGGATAATAAATATCTTGTTGAATTCAAACGTACATTAAATGAATCTGTATTGTACTTATTTAAACCTTATTACTTACTACTAGATCAAACAAATATAGATGAGGATTCCATTCAAAACAGCGCTTCTATCTCTTGTATATAGTTAGTAATATGGTAATAGCATAGCTCACCGGGCAGCCAACACTTGGCAGGATATTTACTCTGAAATCCAGGTGAAAGCTATGCTATAAGACTGGGTGATTGACATTTCTATGTGGAAGCTCCCTGTGGTTCTGTGATCAGCCATACACTCTCCTTACTTTATCCAGTTCCCTTAGGTGTAGGAGGGTGGGATAACATACATAAATATTGCACACAATTTAAGAAAATTATTGAATTTTGAGGTATTGTATCACAGCTTTATAGTGAATTATTAATTCAATGTACACTACCAATATTAAGGTCTGCATAAACCTCCTTCCTAGAATATACAGTACATTAATTAGATTGAAACATAAAGTGTTTATTATATATATATATATATATATATATATATATATATATATATATATATATATATATATATATATATATATATATATATATATACACACACTTCGCTTTTAGGTAATAAACATACCAGCATTTTATTGGAAAACAATTCATTCCCATGATACCATTATTTTTTTTTAAAAAGTGATAGGAATAGAGATACAATATTTACATTTATTATCCACCATGTTTAGACACTAAAAGTTTTTCTTTCTTGTTCATAAATCCGCAGTATTTAGCTAAATTCTACCCAACTTGATAAACAATATACAATTCTACTATACATTTAAAATATATCCATGGTTTAAGAGAGGCAATTAGGGGTTTATATATTTCATGTCATTAGTGGCATTAATGTAATTACTTCTAGAATGAAATGTAATTATAAAAAAATAATAATAAAAAAGCTAATATAATTGTTATACTGACATTTTAGATATTTTGTATAATGCAAAAATATCTGGCAAATATAACCTTTCAATATTATGGTTGTAAAGGGAAAATATATAGATAGATAGATAGATAGATAGATAGATAGATAGATAGATAGATAGGTAGGTAAATAGATGATAGATGTAAATAACTGTTGTGACCCTAATATATGCAGAATTCGGTAACAAGATGATTTATATAAAGGTAAGGATGGGCTACAGTCAGTACACTAGGGGCACCTTTCCTGGATAATAGCCCAGAGATTGTGAGGTGATGTCTAATAGATAAATAGACAGATAACGAGATATGGAAGTTGCTTGTCCATCAGGAGACACGACTAATGAAAAGGATAAATAATGACATACAGCATGTGCAATTGATAAGTAATGAGCTCGTGAAATGAGTTTTAGAGAAATGGGGAAAAAATTATAATATGAAAAAGTGAGACCATATTAACTCTAGCTAGCAGAAATACAAGCTCTGAAAGGGTTACCTCATAGGCCATAGGTTAATGTTCCTTCCAGCAAATAATAGGTTACATGTAAATTTCAGCTACATACATCTGATTTTTAGTGTATATATATATATATATATATATATATATATATATATATATATATATATATATATATATATATATATATATATATATATATATATATAAAATGGAAAATATATGTTTAATATTAGAAATAACATAGTGATGGGAGTGTCTTGCTATTTCTGCATTTGTTTACCATGCGAATCAAGCTAAAATCTGTCAGGCTGGTGCAAACAAAGAATAGATATCTGTGAAGGAAATCACTGATGATCATATCTAACTGTAACCAGAATCTAGTAATACCCATCAAAGCAAACAGGAGATCTAGGGGCTAAGAGATGTCCTGGGCTGCACCACACACTTGAGATTTGTTTATTTATTTGTTTGTTTGTGTGAAGAAAGGGGAGGGATCTCCGAGTTTAACATGTCTATATCTTCAGTATAATTGAATGGGATGTTTACTAATAATTACGCCCAAAACACATGTGATTCTGCTGATGTGGGACGCTTATTCCAAGCAGCTTATTTACCAAATACATTTCATAAAATGTCTTAGGAAAAAAAGCAAATGGGAAGCACAAGTAATTGCTGCTATACCTTAATAAAAAATAAAAAGTAAACCTTAAATTAAAAGCAACCAAGGAACCGCAGGGGGGGTTCAAATACTTCTATTTTACATAAATATTTAGAGAATCAGAGATAATAGCATTTAAACATGGCGCAAAGTCACAGTCTGTTCACCCATTGCTGAAAATATTTGTTATAATTGATGCTAACTGCTTCGGAAATACACACACAATATATTGGCTAAATGCAGATTGATTTCCTAATTCTGCAGCTATGCTTACCTGTTTAATTGTTTACACTGGTATTGTGTACTCCATGCAAAAAAACATCTCTGCAATTGTTAATTGTATGTATATTTCGGTATTCATTTTGCACCATGCCAATAATGTATTTGCTTATATATGACTCTGTTTGTATAATTATATGTCTGCTTAGTTTAATATCTCCCATTATCATCTCTATATATGAGTGTTTTTACACACACACACACACACACACACACACACACACATATATATATATATATATATATATATATATATATATATATATATATATATATATATATATATATATATATATATATATATATATATATATATATTGATATTGATATTGGTGTTTGTGCACGTGCAGTTACTTACCTATATGCATGGCTAAATATTATTACAATGTTTTTATGTACAACATATTTATATATTTTATATATTTATATAAATATATTTGCATGTTGGTCTCCTGTTAAATAATTATTTTTGTAAGGGCATCTATGTGCGGGTGAATATATCTTATAGGTTTTTTTCTGTATACTTAGGCATTAATACAAATTTAATATTAATATTTTGAACCTATATATTTACATATCTTTTTGTTTGTATTTTAGGTAATATGTAAAACAAATATATAAATAGCTGTGTATATAGTTATTTTTGCATGTTTTATCACATAATTATACCCGCACTTGTACGCCTGTCTGCATTTTTTTTATATATGTATATATCAATGCTTCTGTACATTTGTGTAATGTTATAACTTTCTGTACATTTATTAGATCCAAAGGAGATTAAGTGCTTAAATTGCGTTACATATTTTATATCAACCTATGACATTGCCACAGACATAAAACACACACACACAGAAACACAGACACACACACAAACACACACACAGACACACACACATACACAGAGAGACACACAAATACACATAGACACTCACAAATACACACACACAGACACAAAACACACAGACACGCACACACACAAATACACACACAGACACACAAACACACACACATACACAGAGAGACACACAAATACACATAGACTCTCACAAATACACACACACAGACACAAAACACACAGAAACACACACAGACACGCACACACACAAATACACACATAGACACACACATACACAGAGAGACACACACAAATACACAAAGACACTCACAAATAGACACACACAGACAAAAAACACACAAAGACACAGACACACACACATTTTTGTTAATGTACCCTCATCCTGGATGACCGAGCTTTGTATCTGAAAATCCCCTGAAATATTTTGACACAGCTTCCTTCTCTGCCATGCAACATCACAGCAGTAGATAATGTAAATAACAATGTTAATCAAAGTCTACAAGATTGTTTTGTTTTTGTCAAATATTAAGATTACCCTGGAGAAAATAACATGCAACTATTGTGCATCTATGATAACCATTAAACTAAAAAGAATGGAAATAAACTAGTTTCTCTACTTAGAACATTCACAGTAGTTTTACAATCATTGCATAACGTTTTTGCCAATTCTTCAGCAACTGCATTGGGCTACTAGGACACAATTCAACAATATATTTGAATGAGACATCATAAATAGATATTGTGACTGTCACATCGTTATATGTGCACTGTAACTGTGACAGCCACACATATTTATATTGTGACAGACACAAACACTTGCAATATATATTGCTTATCGTTTTCCTCATACATTTCTATATTGTTTCTCTTTATACCTCCTCTGATGCCCCCTTTCTTTCCACTTCTAAAGCTAATTCCCATGTAGCAAAGTGTTGCCCTTTTTGTTGCAGGAAAATGCTATTGCTTGTAATGGATTAAATACATCGTTGTGTTTATTAAAACATATCTAGAAGGTTTTTCTATGGGAAAGAAAAGGGAAATTTTAATTGATCAACTTCTTGTTAGGTCAAGTTAATAGGATGAGATAAATAAAGTAGGTCACGTGATATGTTGCTTGTTTAATAAAATGATACTAATGTTAAGACTTCAGTTAGAAATTCCTATCAGATTACAAATATCTGGAATCTTTGAAAAACTAAACTGAATAAAATCGATTAGCGTGGAATCAACGACACATTTAAATGCATTATATAATTAATTTATGTTTGACTGATGGATATACTGCATTTAAAGGGGCATGGGAATTACATTTTGAAAGTCCAGATAGAGCATGCTATTTTAAGATACTTTTTAATTTACTCGTGTTATTAATTTTACTTCATTCTCTTAGTATCTATTTTATATATATATAAATGTAATGTCCTTTTACATTAAAGTTAATGGAAATAAAAGTAATTTTGTTTGCAAATAAAGTGATCTTCAGAGTAATAATGTGTGTGGCAACCTATCACCAGCTCCTAGAAGTGCACGGCTGCTCATAAACCTATCTAGGTATGCTTTTTTCTATATGGATACTAAGAGAATGAAGTAAAATTAATATAAGGAGTAAATTAAAAAGTATCTTAAAATTGCATGCTCTATCTGGACTTGAAAACGTAATATTATTTTTGATGCCCCTTTAAATGCAGTATATATATATATATATATATATATATATATATATATATATATATATATATATATATATATATATATATATATATATATATATATATATATATTAAAAAAATACGAAAGGGATATTCTTGTTCAAATAAAACATTTTTTTCCTTCTGGTGGGGAACGGTCCCTTTCCACCAACATAGTTGTGGGGTTTGTCCTTTTTAGCCAGTGAGTAATCTCTTCCTATGAATGAATTGTGCACAAACACACCCTATCCTTTTATAATCAGTATACACCGCTTTGCATAAACATTTTGTTTGTTTTTCAAACAAAAAATATTTTACCATAGCTAATTACTTATCTATTACACCTAAGCATGTTTTGAGTTTTATACTTTTCCCATAAATGATTAGCAGAACCCAAAATATTCCTTCTAGCTTTTACCCCTTTTACTGAACATGCTTCTCCCTTATCTGTTTCCATATCCCTTAGTGTTATCTGTTTTGCTTTCAGTTGTCACACAAGAAGCCAATACACAGATTTGGGAGGAAATATCTTGATAGGAAGTCTAGCTCCTTACAGCAGTTGTGGTGCAGATAGTGAAGTTCTCATTCTGGTACAAGACATTAATGAAAGGACAATTGGGAGCAGATTAAATGTTCTTATAACAAGACGTACTTTCATAGCAAGTAACAGGCTGGGTCTCTGAAAGCTGCTCTTATAAACAGAATGTCCTTATTAACACGGCCTGCTGTTCATTTTTTTTCTCCGTTTGTTTCTGCCAAATGGATTTTGCACCCTCTTGCTATTTTTTTTTTCTTTCTTTTTTTTTTTACAGAAAGATAATATATTGTAAACTTTATAGAGCTCTCTGAACAACCATTCTAAGTGTAATGATAATAATAACTCTCAATGCCCTGCAGGTATATGAGATTGTAGTCACAGGCACAGCATGGGAGAGGCGCTGGGCTACAGGGAGACTGAACCTCTCAGACTTGCACTGATAACCACTTATACCAGAACTTTGTGTTGTGCAGAATCGCCCAAGGTGTTACTTTGTGTTGCAGTAATTAGTCCTGTGCTATCCATTCTCACAGGATATACTGTATGTATACTGGTTAGTATTGACATGTCACAGTCATTTAAATGGACATTATCATAATTATTCATATACACATAATAGCAATTCTTTGAAAAAATGTATGCTTGCTTATAGAATAAATGCTTTAAAGGCATTGTTTTACAGCCCAGTGTCATACCCCTCGAAATCCCTGTGGGTTTACGTCATCTTTACCTCCTTTGCTGTAGAGGCAGACATTAACGAGCTGCTGCACTTATCAAGCAATCATTGTGTATCATGTTGCAGGGTCATAGTTATGGATTGTTTAGGGAGTGGAAAACGACAATTTTCATAATTAAATTACAGGAAAAGTAAACTAAATAAATAATTAAAGTAATTTGAAAAGTGTTATATTTAAACTACATGTAATTAAACATTTTATGAGAATTAAATCTTGAATTTGAAGTTCCTGGAAAGCATTCGATGGATATTGCTGCAAGTTCTATTTCCAAGAATTGCTACATAATCCAGTAATGATCCCCAGGGCATGGTGCGCTCTTAACCTAGTTTTTGATATTCTAGTGAGTGTATCAGGCTTCAAAGCTTAAAAAATATCAGGGTACACTTTCAAGTGAAGTTACCAAACGGCAGAGATGGAATTTCTACAAAATTTTTTATAATGAGCATCTTTTTTAAGATTCATATGTAAAATAAATATGTATCTGAAAATATAGGCATATATATGTCATATATATATATATATATATATATATATATATATATATATATATATATATATATATATATCTCTGCACTCTCAATTCCAACCGGTCATCAACCAGGGTGCAAGGTCAAAGTATCAATAGTAGAAGATGTAGGGACTGTACTCATTGGATTTAGATAAATAACGTGATATTTATTTCATAGTAACGTTTTGGGGTTCGCAGGTTTGGTCTGAGGAAGGGGTCTGCAAACCCGAAACGTTATAATTACATAAATATCACTTTATTTATCTAAATCCAGTGAGTGCAGTCCCTACCTCTACTACTAAATATATAAACAATGTTTTTACTAATTAATTGATACTGATTAATTTTCTTCTGTCATATATCAATTCATTTTAATATTATTAAGATGTTTATTTGGGGGGAGATCAAATAATACAGGATTCTAGGGGGCACCAATAAATACCTAACCATTTAAATTATTATAAATGTAAGAAAATCTAATCACAAAATAAATAAATAAGGTTCTAACCCACTGACAAAGGGTTCTATAAATGACCTATCCTGAAATGTAAAAAAAAAAAAAATCTCATTTGTCATTTCAGAGAAATGTTTGTATAAAGAGGTTGGTGCTTGAAACCGATTGCAGGAAATATACATCAAAATGTGGACGGTTTAAGCGGATTTATTTATTTAACCAATGGACCTTTTGCTTAAAAGGTTTGTACTTGGTTTTATGTTTGATCCCCCCACAAGTGACGTGTTATTAATGCTATTAATGCTGCAGTAGATAAACAGCATAGCCACAGCAATATGATCAAGTAAAATATTTGTTTACACAAATTAACATTTTTTCAGTATAGTTTTCTTGAGAAATAAATATAAAAAAACTACTTTCTCTTTATTATTTCCCAGCCCAAATGAAAACCCAATTTTTTGAGAATTAACAGTTGCCCTATGTTTGAGATAGAAAACACTCAAACGTTCAGTAATTACAGTGTGCAAAATAGTATCAGTTTAATGGTGTTAACAAACCGAAGAAGCAAATCTAAATGCAATGGGTTTGGGTGGTATAAGAAATAGGATACTGCTGTAAATAAATATATTTGCCTTTATTTTATTTTAAGGAACTATTTCCTAACATACTTGTAGTATTCATAACAGGTATTTATCCCATAAGTTTGTAGGAAGTTTAGAAGATATTTATTCCTGACATTTTTAGAAATGTTTGAAGTTATGTGTTTTTGATAAAGTCATTGGATTATTGCAAGGCATGTACTTCCCATATATTAATAGACCATTTGTGAGGTATGTGTCCCTGTTATATTCACAAGAGTGCTAGGAGCTATGTGTCCTTGATATATTTGTAGAAGGGTTGGTGTGTGCGTGTGACTGATTTGTGATATTGTATAAGAACTGGTAGGAATGTGTTCCTGAATTGTTGTGTAAGCACATTTATCTCATAGATAAATGTGTGGTGTTGGTGCACCAGATATATGAGTTTTAGGAGAGAGACCATTTTGATATATTAGGTTTGAGGCATGTTATTAAGAACCAGAAGAATATTGAAAATTGATGCTCCTTATATATTTAAATAATCGAAATGTTTGTGCCTAAGACGTATTTGGAGGCATTTGTGGTACATTTGTTGGAGCTTTGGGAGTTCTGTGTTCCTGATATTTTAGGCGGATTTACAATTATTTGTTTCAGATATATTTATGGTAAAGCACACTGGTGTGTATGGGTGATTTATGCTTCTTTTAAGGATGCACATATGTACCCTCACTAAGGATTACAATTGATCATTAATTCAAAAAATAAAAACTTTATATAAAGCTTAGATTAACATGGGTATATTAACAGAGCTATTACTATCTTTTGACCAGTGTTTTGCACTGTCTTCTGGGGCACAAAATCCATTCACCTAGTTCTGCACAGAAAAAAAAAATTAAGCACACGGCCTGTCAGATTTGCTATTGATACAATTGTTAAAGAGGAAACTTAAGTGTATCTGATATATTTGTAAAATAAATAAGCCTGCCTTATATTTTAGGCTTTTAAAAAGTTAGGTCACAGATCTAACAATCCCATTGGTAATATGTGTGTGCTTGATATATATAATGTGTGTAGACGTGATGCAGCTGTACTGTTTAAAGGGATATGAAACCCAAAGATTTTCTTTGGCAATTCAGAAAAAGCATTTGATTTAAAAAAAAGTTTCCAATTTACTTTTATTATCAAATTTTCTTCATTCCCATGGTATTGTTTGTTGAAGAGATACATAGGTAGGTGCCTGGAGCACTATATGACAGGAAATAGAGCTGTCATCTAGTGCTCTTGCAAATAAATAACATTCTTGCAAAAATGCTGCGTATAGATCTCCAGACACTTGCACCTCTTAAGCTTGTGAGCCAGCTTTTCAACAAAATATACAAAGAGAACAAAGACATTTTGTTAATAGATGTAAATTATAAAGGTGTTTAAAATTGTATGCTCTATCTGAATCATGAAAGAAAACATTAGGGGTTTAAGACCCTTTAAATTGAATATTGAGTAAATGCTATGAGGTCTTGGTATTGGGGAGGGAAATAGGATAGTTTTCTTGTTTCAATTGTCCTATGGTTATATGAGATTGCTGTATGTGCCTGATTTATATACCTGCATTTAGAGTTAGGGGTTATTAACTTGGCACGGTAGTAGAGAGAAGAAATAGATATCTCTGATTTGATTGTAGTTATGTGTCCCTAATATATCTGTAATGTGCTGTATATTTCATGTTTGTGTTGCCCTAGGCACAAGGTAATCCACTACACCATTAATCCCAATCATTGTAGCTCATTTTGACTCATGTATGTCTCACCCCCAGAGGCCAAGGACCCATAGAGGGATCATGAATAAATAACACATTTGGAGAGCAGAGACTTGGAAAGACATCAAAGAAATATTCCTCAAAATGTTTCTGCACAGACCTAGATGACCTATGCCAAAATATTAGTAGTAGACCTAAGAGTTTTGTTTCTCCTGGTGCTGATGAGGAAGGGATATAGAGGTATATATCACTGGTTTTATTACATCATCATTTCCTATGTTCCTTCTAAGATATTTTATCCAGTACAAATAATAAAAAAAAAAATGCTGCATACACGTTTCTCATATATGCTTAAAAATCTACCTTCATGTGAACTATTTCCTTATTCAGATCCACATACCTCACAGTCCACACACTTAAACTATATTTGAAATTCTGCACAGGGAAAACATTTTGTGCACTCAGCTTGATGAACTTAGTGGGGACATTGATTTATGCTTCATAATGATGTGTCCTTGATGTGTTTGTAGTAAGCCAGAGTTATGTTTCCCTGATATTGTTGTAGCATGAGTGATAGTTATTTGTCCCTAATGTAGTTATAGTATGAGTGAGAGTTATGTGTTCCTACTGTAGCTGTGAGTGAGGGTTATGTGATCCTGGTGTGGCTGTTGTATAAATGAAACTTGTGAGTGCCTGATGTAATTGTTTGGAATGTAATTTAGCTATAGGAAGAAGAAAATCCCTGCTTTGGTTTCATGTTATTCATTTGGTCCCATGCTGGTTCTTCCAATATGTTACTGGTTGATGATTTATGAAGTAAAACATTCAATGATGCTATATACAATATAAAGTTCTTAGAGCATTTCTTTCTGTTCTCCAGGTGTCAGGATGATAGAGCCCCAAACCCACATTTCTGCAGCTGATGACAGCACAGGGTCTGACTTCCCAAGGGGATAGCTGAATGGGACAGCAGCAGAATGCAGACATTCTTCTACAAGACTCCATGTGCCCCTTTAGAGGAGGAGAATAGGAGCTAAACAAGCCCAAGTTGGTCGCCTGGGGTCTAAACATGAGTTTCTCTCCTCTGGAAGAGAAAAACCTTCTTTGTCAAACCTGTTAGTGCTTTTGTTCTGGGGATAAAAGCTAAAGACAACTTGCACAGCCTGAGCTGGGAACTCTGCCTTAAATCCGGACCTGAGACTATTCATAGGCTCTTGACAAGGACAAAAAAGGGGAAATTAGGCCTAAAATCTCCCAGGCAGATGTCCAGGGTTAAAACAGGTTATTTGTTAATTGCCTTTGTATTTTTAAGAGGAGAGAACCGAGGGTTGAGGAGATCTGTTAAAAAAATAATAAAACACAACAAGTTAACACTCCAAATGAGATATGATTCATTTCAGAGTGATTCATATTTTACTATTAATATGGATGAGTTAACAGGCGCAAGCTGCAGTCTGTCTGCTTCTAAGAGAACCATGGATTGATGTGTGGGACATTCTGTATGGTACTTACAGCATCAACATCACTCAGGAGGAAGAAAACTTTATATCACAACAAGGAAAAAAAAAAACCTCTGTAACTTCTTTTGCAATTTAAATACATTTATTTTACTTTTGTTATTAAAGGCACAGAAATCACCTTGAGATGTTAATATAAAATGTTGAGTTATGAATTATAAAACAACTTTTCAATATATTTCCATTATTTATTGTGCCCCCTATTCATTTAATTAAGCTCCAAACATTGTGGATTTTCTAAGTATCAGAACTTGAAATTTGCACACTGGGGACTTCTCAAGGATAACTCTGATGGATATTTTCCACTGAGTGGTTGAAAACGGATAACAACTGCAAAACCCATGTATTTTATAATAACAATATGACCATGGCTAGCCTTGCTGCCTGCAAACTCAAGTGTGGATTGGCTCCTCCAAATAAGGCAAGTTATGGTTGAATTTGGCTAATAAAAACTGTTCCTTTAATTTGCATTACAGAGGTAGCACACTTTGAAGAACTAACACATTTTCCAATGATTAAAATTACACCACTCTGCCAGTTTTTTTATGTCTTCTATTTCTTTTTTCCATTGTCTTTGTATTGGTCTATATTTCACTCTTTTTCTTTATTTTTTCTTTGTCCTCCTGCTTCTTTCACACTCACCCATATCTCTCTCTCTGGTCTCCACAATCAAACCACTTCTGTCTGTTTGCCACAGCAGCAGAGACATATATCACACAAGACAGTATTGTTGTCTGTTTGCAGTAGTGCAAGGATACACCAATACTAAGTCAGTTGTAAGTCATCCAATTACAAGAGGCTTTCTTATCACAAGTTGGTTCAAGTCAGTTTTAAAAAAATAAATAAAAAATCAGTTTGTTGGCTTTCTGAAAGTAACCAACTTGATGTCTACTTGTCATATAAAGCCAACTTCTGAGGTAAAGTTGAGGATCTCAGGTTGCATAACCATTCATCAATACATTTTAAATATTATACTTTGCATTACAAAGTATAGAGTCAGCTTAAAGGGACAGTAGATTATTTTTGTATGTTCACAATTAATAAGGATTACAAGAATATCAACTTTTAAATAAGATTATGTTCGCTGTATTTAGGCCCCTAAATGTCCTCTGATTTATTCCTTACAGCCCTCCTGTCCAGAGCCGCAGGTTTTTTTTAAAAACCGCATTGTCACAGGGTTGTTCTCAAACTCCAACCCAGTTGACCTCACTGTTCACTTTAATGTAGCTCATCCATAAATATAAGATGAAACAAAATGCTATGAAACATATGTTAAAAATATAAAAAGGGATAATAATTAAAGGTTCAGTAAACACCTTGTAATTATATTTCTCTGCAGTTTTTAATCATCAGTCTTAATATTATTAGAACAGATTAACACCTTGTTTGCTGCTATTGTTTTTCAATGTTCAAACTCCATCACCACTTTCTTTATTTGGTGGAGGCAATTCAGACTTGAGTTTACAGAAGATAAGGCTTGGCACATTGATTGTGTTATCAAAATATCCTTTCTTTAGCTCCATCAGAAATTCTAAGATAACAAACGACAAATTAGAAACAGATATGTGACAGGATAAGGCTTGTGAAGCTTTCCATGAATTCTTTCAATATTTAGGACTGGGGAATTCACAATTTTCAGACTTAAATTGCAGGAAAAGGGGACAAAATAAATAATGCAAGTATGTATAGTGCAAGGTTGTCATCTCTGCACATTTGAGTATTTATATTACAATCTAAAAGTGCTTACTTTCATTTATAAATGAGCATAAAAGTGCTGCTGTAAAAACTTCCCCACTGTAGTGCAATTAATCGTAGACACGAACAGCAAAATAAAAAGTGCACACTCTTTTGAATCATGCACAAGCATATCAAGTGCTGATGACATCACTTATAGGTATGGCACTTATTTCCATATGCACACATAATTTATTGCACTACATTGATTGTATGGATAAGTGCAAAGGGAATTGTGGTAACTGCTGCCATGAGCATAATGAGGAGTTTTCATCATATGCATCACGACCTGTGTGCGCATAACAAGGCGTTTTCATCATCATACGGATCACGGCCTTGGTGTGCATAACAAGGTGTTCTCATCATATGCATCACGACCTGTGTGCGCATAACAAGGTGTTCTCATCATATGCATCACGACCTGTGTGCGCATAACAAGGCGTTGTCATCATACAGATCACGGCCTTGGTGTGCATAACAAAGTGTTCTCATCATACGCATCACGGCCTTGGTGTGCATAACAAGGCGTTCTCATCATATGCATCACGGCTTGTGTGAGCATAACAAGGCGTTCTCATCATACGGATCACGGCCTGTGTGAGCATAACAAGGCGTTCTCATCATACGGATCACGGCCTGTGTGAGCATAACAAGGCGTTCTCATCATACAGATCACGGCCTGTGTGAGCATAACAAGGCGTTCTCATCATACGGATCACGGCCTGTGTGAGCATAACAAGGCGTTCTCATCATACGGATCACGGCCTGTGTGAGCATAACAAGGCGTTCTCATCATATGCATCACGGCCAGTGTGAGCATAACAAGGCGTTCTGATCATATACATCATGGCCTATGTGAGCATAACAAGGCGTTCTCATCATACGGATCACGGCCTTTGTGCACATAACAAGGCGTTCTCATCATACGCATCATGGCCTGTGTGAGCATAAAAAGGCGTTCTCATCATACAGATCACGGCCTTGGTGTGCATAACAAGGCGTTCTCATCATACACATCACGGCCTTGGTGTGCATAACAAAGTGTTCTCATCATACGCATCACGGCCTTGGTGTGCATAACAAGGCGTTCTCATCATACACATCACGGCCTTGGTGTGCATAACAAGGCGTTCTCATCATACGCATCACGGCCTTGGTGTGCATAACAAGGCGTTCTCATCATACACATCACGGCCTTGGTGTGCATAACAAAGCGTTCTCATCATACGCATCATGGCCTGTGTGAGCATAACAAGGTGTTCTCATCATACACATCATGGCCTTGGTGTGCATAACAAAGCGTTCTCATCATACACATCACGGCCTTGGTGTGCATAACAAAGTGTTCTCATCATACGCATCACGGCCTTGGTGTGCATAACAAGGCGTTCTCATCATACACATCATGGCCTTGGTGTGCATAACAAGGCGTTCTCATCATACACATCACGGCCTTGGTGTGCATAACAAGGCGTTCTCATCATACACATCACGGCCTTGGTGTGCATAACAAGGCGTTCTCATCATACACATCACGGCCTTGGAGTGCATAACAAGGCGTTCTCATCATACACATCACGGCCTTGGTGTGCATAACAAGGCGTTCTCATCATACACATCACAGCCTTGGTGTGCATAACAAAGCATTCTCATCATACAAATCACGGCCTTGGTGTGCATAACAAAGTGTTCTCATCATACGCATCACGGCCTTGGTGTGCATAACAAAGCGTTCTCATCATACACATCATGGCCTTGGTGTGCATAACAAGGCGTTCTCATCATACACATCACAGCCTTGGTGTGCATAACAAAGCATTCTCATCATACAAATCACGGCCTTGGTGTGCATAACAAAGTGTTCTCATCATACGCATCACGGCCTTGGTGTGCATAACAAAGCGTTCTCATCATACACATCACGGCCTTGGTGTGCATAACAAAGCGTTCTCATCATACACATCATGGCCTTGGTGTGCATAACAAGGCGTTCTCATCATATGCATCACGGCCTTGGTGTGCATAACAAGGCGTTCTCATCATACACATCACGGCCTTGGTGTGCATAACAAGGCGTTCTCATCATACGCATCACGGCCTTGGTGTGCATAACAAGGCGTTCTCATCATACACATCACGGCCTTGGTGTGCATAACAAAGCGTTCTCATCATACGCATCATGGCCTGTGTGAGCATAACAAGGTGTTCTCATCATACACATCATGGCCTTGGTGTGCATAACAAAGCGTTCTCATCATACGCATCACGGCCTTGGTGTGCATAACAAAGTGTTCTCATCATACGCATCACGGCCTTGGTGTGCATAACAAGGCGTTCTCATCATACACATCACGGCCTTGGTGTGCATAACAAGGCGTTCTCATCATACGCATCATGGCCTGTGTGAGCATAAAAAGGCGTTCTCATCATACAGATCACGGCCTTGGTGTGCATAACAAGGCGTTCTCATCATACACATCACGGCCTTGGTGTGCATAACAAAGTGTTCTCATCATACGCATCACGGCCTTGGTGTGCATAACAAGGCGTTCTCATCATACACATCACGGCCTTGGTGTGCATAACAAGGCGTTCTCATCATACGCATCACGGCCTTGGTGTGCATAACAAGGCGTTCTCATCATACACATCACGGCCTTGGTGTGCATAACAAAGCGTTCTCATCATACGCATCATGGCCTGTGTGAGCATAACAAGGTGTTCTCATCATACACATCATGGCCTTGGTGTGCATAACAAAGCGTTCTCATCATACGCATCACGGCCTTGGTGTGCATAACAAAGTGTTCTCATCATACGCATCACGGCCTTGGTGTGCATAACAAGGCGTTCTCATCATACACATCATGGCCTTGGTGTGCATAACAAGGCGTTCTCATCATACACATCACGGCCTTGGTGTGCATAACAAGGCGTTCTCATCATACACATCACGGCCTTGGTGTGCATAACAAGGCGTTCTCATCATACACATCACGGCCTTGGAGTGCATAACAAGGCGTTCTCATCATACACATCACGGCCTTGGTGTGCATAACAAGGCGTCCTCATCATACACATCACGGCCTTGGTGTGCATAACAAAGCATTCTCATCATACAAATCACGGCCTTGGTGTGCATAACAAAGTGTTCTCATCATACGCATCACGGCCTTGGTGTGCATAACAAAGCGTTCTCATCATACACATCACGGCCTTGGTGTGCATAACAAAGCGTTCTCATCATACACATCATGGCCTTGGTGTGCATAACAAGGCGTTCTCATCATACGCATCACGGCCTTGGTGTGCATAACAAGGCGTTCTCATCATACACATCACGGCCTTGGTGTGCATAACAAGGCGTTCTCATCATACGCATCACGGCCTTGGTGTGCATAACAAGGCGTTCTCATCATACACATCACAGCCTTGGTGTGCATAACAAAGCGTTCTCATCATACGCATCATGGCCTGTGTGAGCATAACAAGGTGTTCTCATCATACACATCATGGCCTTGGTGTGCATAACAAAGCGTTCTCATCATACGCATCACGGCCTTGGTGTGCATAACAAAGTGTTCTCATCATACGCATCACGGCCTTGGTGTGCATAACAAGGCGTTCTCATCATACACATCACGGCCTTGGTGTGCATAACAAGGCGTTCTCATCATACACATCACGGCCTTGGTGTGCATAACAAGGCGTTCTCATCATACACATCACGGCCTTGGTGTGCATAACAAGGCGTTCTCATCATACACATCACAGCCTTGGTGTGCATAACAAGGCGTTCTCATCATACACATCACGGCCTTGGTGTGCATAACAAGGCGTTCTCATCATACACATCACGGCCTTGGTGTGCATAACAAAGCATTCTCATCATACAAATCACGGCCTTGGTGTGCATAACAAAGTGTTCTCATCATACGCATCACGGCCTTGGTGTGCATAACAAAGCGTTCTCATCATACACATCACGGCCTTGGTGTGCATAACAAAGCGTTCTCATCATACGCATCATGGCCTTGGTGTGCATAACAAGGCGTTCTCATCATACGCATCACGGCCTTGGTGTGCATAACAAGGCGTTCTCATCATACACATCACGGCCTTGGTGTGCATAACAAGGCGTTCTCATCATACGCATCACGGCCTTGGTGTGCATAACAAGGTGTTCTCATCATACGCATCACGGCCTTGGTGTGCATAACAAGGCGTTCTCATCATACACTTCACGGCCTTGGTGTGCATAACAAGGCGTTCTCATCATACACATCACGGCCTTGGTGTGCATAACAAGGCGTTCTCATCATACACATCACGGCCTTGGTGTGCATAACAAGGCGTTCTCATCATACGCATCACGGCCTTGGTGTGCATAACAAGGTGTTCTCATCATACGCATCACGGCCTTGGTGTGCATAACAAGGCGTTCTCATCATACGCATCACGGCCTTGGTGTGCATAACAAGGCGTTCTCATCATACACATCACGGCCTTGGTGTGCATAACAAAGCGTTCTCATCATACGCATCATGGCCTGTGTGAGCATAACAAGGTGTTTTCATCACACACATCATGGCCTTGGTGTGCATAACAAAGCGTTCTCATCATACGCATCACGGCCTTGGTGTGCATAACAAAGTGTTCTCATCATACACATCACGGCCTTGGTGTGCATAACAAGGCGTTCTCATCATACACATCACGGCCTTGGTGTGCATAACAAGGCGTTCTCATCATACGCATCATGGCCTGTGTGAGCATAAAAAGGCGTTCTCATCATACAAATCACGGCCTTGGTGTGCATAACAAGGCGTTCTCATCATACACATCACGGCCTTGGTGTGCATAACAAAGTGTTCTCATCATACGCATCACGGCCTTGGTGTGCATAACAAGGCGTTCTCATCATACACATCACGGCCTTGGTGTGCATAACAAGGCGTTCTCATCATACGCATCACGGCCTTGGTGTGCATAACAAGGCGTTCTCATCATACACATCACGGCCTTGGTGTGCATAACAAAGCGTTCTCATCATACGCATCATGGCCTGTGTGAGCATAACAAGGTGTTCTCATCATACACATCATGGCCTTGGTGTGCATAACAAAGCGTTCTCATCATACGCATCACGGCCTTGGTGTGCATAACAAAGTGTTCTCATCATACGCATCACGGCCTTGGTGTGCATAACAAGGCGTTCTCATCATACACATCATGGCCTTGGTGTGCATAACAAGGCGTTCTCATCATACACATCACGGCCTTGGTGTGCATAACAAGGCGTTCTCATCATACACATCACGGCCTTGGTGTGCATAACAAGGCGTTCTCATCATACACATCACGGCCTTGGAGTGCATAACAAGGCGTTCTCATCATACACATCACGGCCTTGGTGTGCATAACAAGGCGTTCTCATCATACACATCACGGCCTTGGTGTGCATAACAAAGCATTCTCATCATACAAATCACGGCCTTGGTGTGCATAACAAAGTGTTCTCATCATACGCATCACGGCCTTGGTGTGCATAACAAAGCGTTCTCATCATACACATCACGGCCTTGGTGTGCATAACAAAGCGTTCTCATCATACACATCATGGCCTTGGTGTGCATAACAAGGCGTTCTCATCATACGCATCACGGCCTTGGTGTGCATAACAAGGCGTTCTCATCATACACATCACGGCCTTGGTGTGCATAAAAAGGCGTTCTCATCATACGCATCACGGCCTTGGTGTGCATAACAAGGCGTTCTCATCATACACATCACAGCCTTGGTGTGCATAACAAAGCGTTCTCATCATACGCATCATGGCCTGTGTGAGCATAACAAGGTGTTCTCATCATACACATCATGGCCTTGGTGTGCATAACAAAGCGTTCTCATCATACGCATCACGGCCTTGGTGTGCATAACAAAGTGTTCTCATCATACGCATCACGGCCTTGGTGTGCATAACAAGGCGTTCTCATCATACACATCACGGCCTTGGTGTGCATAACAAGGCGTTCTCATCATACACATCACGGCCTTGGTGTGCATAACAAGGCGTTCTCATCATACACATCACGGCCTTGGTGTGCATAACAAGGCGTTCTCATCATACACATCACGGCCTTGGTGTGCATAACAAGGCGTTCTCATCATACACATCACGGCCTTGGTGTGCATAACAAGGCGTTCTCATCATACACATCACGGCCTTGGTGTGCATAACAAAGCATTCTCATCATACAAATCACGGCCTTGGTGTGCATAACAAAGTGTTCTCATCATACGCATCACAGCCTTGGTGTGCATAACAAAGCGTTCTCATCATACACATCACGGCCTTGGTGTGCATAACAAAGCGTTCTCATCATACACATCACGGCCTTGGTGTGCATAACAAAGCATTCTCATCATACAAATCACGGCCTTGGTGTGCATAACAAAGTGTTCTCATCATACGCATCACGGCCTTGGTGTGCATAACAAAGCGTTCTCATCATACACATCACGGCCTTGGTGTGCATAACAAAGCGTTCTCATCATACGCATCACAGCCTTGGTGTGCATAACAAAGCGTTCTCATCATACACATCACGGCCTTGGTGTGCATAACAAAGCGTTCTCATCATACACATCATGGCCTTGGTGTGCATAACAAGGCGTTCTCATCATACGCATCACGGCCATGGTGTGCATAACAAGGCGTTCTCATCATACACATCACGGCCTTGGTGTGCATAACAAGGCGTTCTCATCATACGCATCACGGCCTTGGTGTGCATAACAAGGCGTTCTCATCATACACATCACGGCCTTGGTGTGCATAACAAAGCGTTCTCATCATACGCATCATGGCCTGTGTGAGCATAACAAGGTGTTCTCATCATACCCATCATGGCCTTGGTGTGCATAACAAAGCGTTCTCATCATACGCATCACGGCCTTGGTGTGCATAACAAAGTGTTCTCATCATACGCATCACGGCCTTGGTGTGCATAACAAGGCGTTCTCATCATACACATCACGGCCTTGGTGTGCATAACAAGGCGTTCTCATCATACACATCACGGCCTTGGTGTGCATAACAAGGCGTTCTCATCATACACATCACGGCCTTGGTGTGCATAACAAGGCGTTCTCATCATACACATCACGGCCTTGGTGTGCATAACAAGGCGTTCTCATCATACACATCACGGCCTTGGTGTGCATAACAAGGCGTACTCATCATACACATCACGGCCTTGGTGTGCATAACAAAGCATTCTCATCATACAAATCACGGCCTTGGTGTGCATAACAAAGTGTTCTCATCATACGCATCACGGCCTTGGTGTGCATAACAAAGCGTTCTCATCATACACATCACGGCCTTGGTGTGCATAACAAAGCGTTCTCATCATACACATCATGGCCTTGGTGTGCATAACAAGGCGTTCTCATCATACGCATCACGGCCTTGGTGTGCATAACAAGGCGTTCTCATCATACACATCACGGCCTTGGTGTGCATAACAAGGCGTTCTCATCATACACATCACGGCCTTGGTGTGCATAACAAGGCGTTCTCATCATACACATCACGGCCTTGGTGTGCATAACAAGGCGTTCTCATCATACACATCACGGCCTTGGTGTGCATAACAAAGCATTCTCATCATACAAATCACGGCCTTGGTGTGCATAACAAAGTGTTCTCATCATACGCATCACAGCCTTGGTGTGCATAACAAAGCGTTCTCATCATACACATCACGGCCTTGGTGTGCATAACAAAGCGTTCTCATCATACACATCATGGCCTTGGTGTGCATAACAAGGCGTTCTCATCATACGCATCACGGCCATGGTGTGCATAACAAGGCGTTCTCATCATACACATCACGGCCTTGGTGTGCATAACAAGGCGTTCTCATCATACGCATCACGGCCTTGGTGTGCATAACAAGGCGTTCTCATCATACACATCACGGCCTTGGTGTGCATAACAAAGCGTTCTCATCATACGCATCATGGCCTGTGTGAGCATAACAAGGTGTTCTCATCATACCCATCATGGCCTTGGTGTGCATAACAAAGCGTTCTCATCATACGCATCACGGCCTTGGTGTGCATAACAAAGTGTTCTCATCATACGCATCACGGCCTTGGTGTGCATAACAAGGCGTTCTCATCATACACATCACGGCCTTGGTGTGCATAACAAGGCGTTCTCATCATACACATCACGGCCTTGGTGTGCATAACAAGGCGTTCTCATCATACACATCACGGCCTTGGTGTGCATAACAAGGCGTTCTCATCATACACATCACGGCCTTGGTGTGCATAACAAGGCGTTCTCATCATACACATCACGGCCTTGGTGTGCATAACAAGGCGTACTCATCATACACATCACGGCCTTGGTGTGCATAACAAAGCATTCTCATCATACAAATCACGGCCTTGGTGTGCATAACAAAGTGTTCTCATCATACGCATCACGGCCTTGGTGTGCATAACAAAGCGTTCTCATCATACACATCACGGCCTTGGTGTGCATAACAAAGCGTTCTCATCATACACATCATGGCCTTGGTGTGCATAACAAGGCGTTCTCATCATACGCATCACGGCCTTGGTGTGCATAACAAGGCGTTCTCATCATACACATCACGGCCTTGGTGTGCATAACAAGGCGTTCTCATCATACGCATCACGGCCTTGGTGTGCATAACAAGGTGTTCTCATCATACGCATCACGGCCTTGGTGTGCATAAAAAGGCATTCTCATCATATGCATCATGACCTTTGCGTGCATAACAAGGTGTTCTCATCATATGTATCACGACCTGTGTGCGCAAAACAAGGTGTTCTCATCATATGCATCACGGCCTTGGTGTGCATAACAAGGCGTTCTCATCATACACATCACGGCCTTGGTGTGCATAACAAGGCATTCTCATCATACGCATCACGGCCTTGGTGTGCATAACAAGGTGTTCTCATCATATGCATCATGACCTTTGTGTGCATAACAAGGCGTTCTCATCATATGCATCACGACCTGTGTGCGCATAACAAGGCGTTCTCATTATACGGATCACGGCCTGTGTGAGCATAACAAGGTGCTCTCATCATATGCATCACGGCCAGTGTGAGCATAACAAGGCGTTCTCATCATATGCATCACGGCCTGTGTGAGCATAACAAGGCGTTCTCATCATACGCATCACGGCCTTGGTGTGCATAACAAGGCATTCTTATTATTTGCATCACGGCCTTGGTGTGCATAACAAGGCGTTCTCATCATACACATCACGGCCTTGGTGTGCATAACAATGCGTTCTCATCATACATATCACGGCCTTGGTGTGCATAACAAAGCATTCTCATCATACAAATCACGGCCTTGGTGTGCATAACAAAGTGTTCTCATCATACGCATCACGGCCTTGGTGTGCATAACAAAGCGCTCTCATCATACACATCACGGCCTTGGTGTGCATAAGAATGCATTCTCATCATACAAATCACGGCCTTGGTGTGCATAACAAAGTGTTCTCATCATACGCATCACGGCCTTGGTGTGCATAACAAAGCGTTCTCATCATACGCATAACGGCCTTGGTGTGCATAACAAGGCGTTCTCATCATACGCATCACGGCCTTGGTGTGCATAACAAGGCGTTCTCATCATACGCATCACGGCCTTGGTGTGCATAACAAAGCGTTCTCATCATACGCATAACGGCCTTGGTGTGCATAACAAGGCGTTCTCATCATACACATCACGGCCTTGGTGTGCATAATAAGGCGTTCTCATCATACGCATCACGGCCTTGGTGCGCATAACAAGGTGTTCTCATCATATGCATCATGACCTGTGTGCGCATAACAAGGCGTTCTCATCATACGGATCACAGCCTGTGTGAGCATAACAAGGTGCTCTCATCATATGCATCACGACCTGTGTGCGCATAACAAGGCGTTCTCATCATACACATCACGGCCTTGGTGTGCATAACAAGGCGTTCTCATCATACACATCACGGCCTTGGTGTGCATAACAAGGCGTTCTCATCATACACATCACGGCCTTGGTGTGCATAACAAGGCGTTCTCATCATACACATCACGGCCTTGGTGTGCATAACAAGGCGTACTCATAATACACATCACGGCCTTGGTGTGCATAACAAAGCATTCTCATCATACAAATCACGGCCTTGGTGTGCATAACAAAGTGTTCTCATCATACGCATCACGGCCTTGGTGTGCATAACAAAGCGTTCTCATCATACACATCACGGCCTTGGTGTGCATAACAAGGTGTTCTCATCATATGCATCACGACCTGTGTGCGCATAACAAGGTGTTCTCATCATATGCATCACGACCTGTGTGCGCATAACAAGGCGTTGTCATCATACAGATCACGGCCTTGGTGTGCATAACAAAGTGTTCTCATCATACGCATCACGGCCTTGGTGTGCATAACAAGGCGTTCTCATCATATGCATCACGGCTTGTGTGAGCATAACAAGGCGTTCTCATCATACGGATCACGGCCTGTGTGAGCATAACAAGGCGTTCTCATCATACGGATCACGGCCTGTGTGAGCATAACAAGGCGTTCTCATCATATGCATCACGGCCTGTGTGAGCATAACAAGGCGTTCTCATCATACGGATCACGGCCTGTGTGAGCATAACAAGGCGTTCTCATCATACGGATCACGGCCTGTGTGAGCATAACAAGGCGTTCTCATCATATGCATCACGGCCAGTGTGAGCATAACAAGGCGTTCTGATCATATACATCATGGCCTATGTGAGCATAACAAGGCGTTCTCATCATACGGATCACGGCCTTTGTGCACATAACAAGGCGTTCTCATCATACGCATCATGGCCTGTGTGAGCATAAAAAGGCGTTCTCATCATACAGATCACGGCCTTGGTGTGCATAACAAGGCGTTCTCATCATACACATCACGGCCTTGGTGTGCATAACAAAGTGTTCTCATCATACGCATCACGGCCTTGGTGTGCATAACAAGGCGTTCTCATCATACACATCACGGCCTTGGTGTGCATAACAAGGCGTTCTCATCATACGCATCACGGCCTTGGTGTGCATAACAAGGCGTTCTCATCATACACATCACGGCCTTGGTGTGCATAACAAAGCGTTCTCATCATACGCATCATGGCCTGTGTGAGCATAACAAGGTGTTCTCATCATACACATCACGGCCTTGGTGTGCATAACAAAGCGTTCTCATCATACACATCACGGCCTTGGTGTGCATAACAAAGTGTTCTCATCATACGCATCACGGCCTTGGTGTGCATAACAAGGCGTTCTCATCATACACATCATGGCCTTGGTGTGCATAACAAGGCGTTCTCATCATACACATCACGGCCTTGGTGTGCATAACAAGGCGTTCTCATCATACACATCACGGCCTTGGTGTGCATAACAAGGCGTTCTCATCATACACATCACGGCCTTGGAGTGCATAACAAGGCGTTCTCATCATACACATCACGGCCTTGGTGTGCATAACAAGGCGTTCTCATCATACACATCACAGCCTTGGTGTGCATAACAAAGCATTCTCATCATACAAATCACGGCCTTGGTGTGCATAACAAAGTGTTCTCATCATACGCATCACGGCCTTGGTGTGCATAACAAAGCGTTCTCATCATACACATCACGGCCTTGGTGTGCATAACAAAGCGTTCTCATCATACACATCATGGCCTTGGTGTGCATAACAAGGCGTTCTCATCATATGCATCACGGCCTTGGTGTGCATAACAAGGCGTTCTCATCATACACATCACGGCCTTGGTGTGCATAACAAGGCGTTCTCATCATACGCATCACGGCCTTGGTGTGCATAACAAGGCGTTCTCATCATACACATCACGGCCTTGGTGTGCATAACAAGGCGTTCTCATCATACGCATCATGGCCTGTGTGAGCATAACAAGGTGTTCTCATCATACACATCATGGCCTTGGTGTGCATAACAAAGCGTTCTCATCATACGCATCACGGCCTTGGTGTGCATAACAAAGTGTTCTCATCATACGCATCACGGCCTTGGTGTGCATAACAAGGCGTTCTCATCATACACATCACGGCCTTGGTGTGCATAACAAGGCGTTCTCATCATACGCATCATGGCCTGTGTGAGCATAAAAAGGCGTTCTCATCATACAGATCACGGCCTTGGTGTGCATAACAAGGCGTTCTCATCATACACATCACGGCCTTGGTGTGCATAACAAAGTGTTCTCATCATACGCATCACGGCCTTGGTGTGCATAACAAGGCGTTCTCATCATACACATCACGGCCTTGGTGTGCATAACAAGGCGTTCTCATCATACGCATCACGGCCTTGGTGTGCATAACAAGGCGTTCTCATCATACACATCACGGCCTTGGTGTGCATAACAAAGCGTTCTCATCATACGCATCATGGCCTGTGTGAGCATAACAAGGTGTTCTCATCATACACATCATGGCCTTGGTGTGCATAACAAAGCGTTCTCATCATACGCATCACGGCCTTGGTGTGCATAACAAAGTGTTCTCATCATACGCATCACGGCCTTGGTGTGCATAACAAGGCGTTCTCATCATACACATCATGGCCTTGGTGTGCATAACAAGGCGTTCTCATCATACACATCACGGCCTTGGTGTGCATAACAAGGCGTTCTCATCATACGCATCATGGCCTGTGTGAGCATAAAAAGGCGTTCTCATCATACAGATCATGGCCTTGGTGTGCATAACAAGGCGTTCTCATCATACACATCACGGCCTTGGTGTGCATAACAAGGCGTTCTCATCATACACATCACGGCCTTGGTGTGCATAACAAGGCGTTCTCATCATACACATCACGGCCTTGGTGTGCATAACAAGGCGTTCTCATCATACACATCACGGCCTTGGTGTGCATAACAAGGCGTTCTCATCATACACATCACGGCCTTGGTGTGCATAACAAAGCATTCTCATCATACAAATCACGGCCTTGGTGTGCATAACAAAGTGTTCTCATCATACGCATCACAGCCTTGGTGTGCATAACAAAGCGTTCTCATCATACACATCACGGCCTTGGTGTGCATAACAAAGCGTTCTCATCATACACATCATGGCCTTGGTGTGCATAACAAGGCGTTCTCATCATACGCATCACGGCCATGGTGTGCATAACAAGGCGTTCTCATCATACACATCACGGCCTTGGTGTGCATAACAAGGCGTTCTCATCATACGCATCACGGCCTTGGTGTGCATAACAAGGCGTTCTCATCATACACATCACGGCCTTGGTGTGCATAACAAAGCGTTCTCATCATACGCATCATGGCCTGTGTGAGCATAACAAGGTGTTCTCATCATACCCATCATGGCCTTGGTGTGCATAACAAAGCGTTCTCATCATACGCATCACGGCCTTGGTGTGCATAACAAAGTGTTCTCATCATACGCATCACGGCCTTGGTGTGCATAACAAGGCGTTCTCATCATACACATCACGGCCTTGGTGTGCATAACAAGGCGTTCTCATCATACACATCACGGCCTTGGTGTGCATAACAAGGCGTTCTCATCATACACATCACGGCCTTGGTGTGCATAACAAGGCGTTCTCATCATACACATCACGGCCTTGGTGTGCATAACAAGGCGTTCTCATCATACACATCACGGCCTTGGTGTGCATAACAAGGCGTACTCATCATACACATCACGGCCTTGGTGTGCATAACAAAGCATTCTCATCATACAAATCACGGCCTTGGTGTGCATAACAAAGTGTTCTCATCATACGCATCACGGCCTTGGTGTGCATAACAAAGCATTCTCATCATACACATCACGGCCTTGGTGTGCATAACAAAGCGTTCTCATCATACACATCATGGCCTTGGTGTGCATAACAAGGCGTTCTCATCATACGCATCACGGCCTTGGTGTGCATAACAAGGCGTTCTCATCATACACATCACGGCCTTGGTGTGCATAACAAGGCGTTCTCATCATACGCATCACGGCCTTGGTGTGCATAACAAGGTGTTCTCATCATACGCATCACGGCCTTGGTGTGCATAAAAAGGCATTCTCATCATATGCATCATGACCTTTGCGTGCATAACAAGGTGTTCTCATCATATGTATCACGACCTGTGTGCGCAAAACAAGGTGTTCTCATCATATGCATCACGGCCTTGGTGTGCATAACAAGGCGTTCTCATCATACACATCACGGCCTTGGTGTGCATAACAAGGCATTCTCATCATACGCATCACGGCCTTGGTGTGCATAACAAGGTGTTCTCATCATATGCATCATGACCTTTGTGTGCATAACAAGGCGTTCTCATCATATGCATCACGACCTGTGTGCGCATAACAAGGCGTTCTCATTATACGGATCACGGCCTGTGTGAGCATAACAAGGTGCTCTCATCATATGCATCACGGCCAGTGTGAGCATAACAAGGCGTTCTCATCATATGCATCACGGCCTGTGTGAGCATAACAAGGCGTTCTCATCATACACATCACGGCCTTGGTGTGCATAACAAGGCGTTCTTATCATACACATCACGGCCTTGGTGTGCATAACAAGGCGTTCTCATCATACACATCACGGCCTTGGTGTGCATAACAAAGCGTTCTCATCATACACATCACGGCCTTGGTGTGCATAACAAGGCGTACTCATCATACACATCACGGCCTTGGTGTGCATAACAAAGCATTCTCATCATACAAATCACGGCCTTGGTGTGCATAACAAAGTGTTCTCATCATACGCATCACGGCCTTGGTGTGCATAACAAAGCATTCTCATCATACACATCACGGCCTTGGTGTGCATAACAAAGCGTTCTCATCATACACATCATGGCCTTGGTGTGCATAACAAGGCGTTCTCATCATACGCATCACGGCCTTGGTGTGCATAACAAGGCGTTCTCATCATACACATCACGGCCTTGGTGTGCATAACAAGGCGTTCTCATCATACGCATCACGGCCTTGGTGTGCATAACAAGGTGTTCTCATCATACGCATCACGGCCTTGGTGTGCATAAAAAGGCATTCTCATCATATGCATCATGACCTTTGCGTGCATAACAAGGTGTTCTCATCATATGTATCACGACCTGTGTGCGCAAAACAAGGTGTTCTCATCATATGCATCACGGCCTTGGTGTGCATAACAAGGCGTTCTCATCATACACATCACGGCCTTGGTGTGCATAACAAGGCATTCTCATCATACGCATCACGGCCTTGGTGTGCATAACAAGGTGTTCTCATCATATGCATCATGACCTTTGTGTGCATAACAAGGCGTTCTCATCATATGCATCACGACCTGTGTGCGCATAACAAGGCGTTCTCATTATACGGATCACGGCCTGTGTGAGCATAACAAGGTGCTCTCATCATATGCATCACGGCCAGTGTGAGCATAACAAGGCGTTCTCATCATATGCATCACGGCCTGTGTGAGCATAACAAGGCGTTCTCATCATACGCATCACGGCCTTGGTGTGCATAACAAGGCATTCTTATTATTTGCATCACGGCCTTGGTGTGCATAACAAGGCGTTCTCATCATACACATCACGGCCTTGGTGTGCATAACAATGCGTTCTCATCATACATATCACGGCCTTGGTGTGCATAACAAAGCATTCTCATCATACAAATCACGGCCTTGGTGTGCATAACAAAGTGTTCTCATCATACGCATCACGGCCTTGGTGTGCATAACAAAGCGCTCTCATCATACACATCACGGCCTTGGTGTGCATAAGAATGCATTCTCATCATACAAATCACGGCCTTGGTGTGCATAACAAAGTGTTCTCATCATACGCATCACGGCCTTGGTGTGCATAACAAAGCGTTCTCATCATACGCATAACGGCCTTGGTGTGCATAACAAGGCGTTCTCATCATACGCATCACGGCCTTGGTGTGCATAACAAGGCGTTCTCATCATACGCATCACGGCCTTGGTGTGCATAACAAAGCGTTCTCATCATACGCATAACGGCCTTGGTGTGCATAACAAGGCGTTCTCATCATACACATCACGGCCTTGGTGTGCATAATAAGGCGTTCTCATCATACGCATCACGGCCTTGGTGCGCATAACAAGGTGTTCTCATCATATGCATCATGACCTGTGTGCGCATAACAAGGCGTTCTCATCATACGGATCACAGCCTGTGTGAGCATAACAAGGTGCTCTCATCATATGCATCACGACCTGTGTGCGCATAACAAGGCGTTCTCATCATACACATCACGGCCTTGGTGTGCATAACAAGGCGTTCTCATCATACACATCACGGCCTTGGTGTGCATAACAAGGCGTTCTCATCATACACATCACGGCCTTGGTGTGCATAACAAGGCGTTCTCATCATACACATCTCGGCCTTGGTGTGCATAACAAGGCGTACTCATAATACACATCACGGCCTTGGTGTGCATAACAAAGCATTCTCATCATACAAATCACGGCCTTGGTGTGCATAACAAAGTGTTCTCATCATACGCATCACGGCCTTGGTGTGCATAACAAAGCGTTCTCATCATACACATCACGGCCTTGGTGTGCATAACAAGGTGTTCTCATCATATGCATCACGACCTGTGTGCGCATAACAAGGTGTTCTCATCATATGCATCACGACCTGTGTGCGCATAACAAGGCGTTGTCATCATACAGATCACGGCCTTGGTGTGCATAACAAAGTGTTCTCATCATACGCATCACGGCCTTGGTGTGCATAACAAGGCGTTCTCATCATATGCATCACGGCTTGTGTGAGCATAACAAGGCGTTCTCATCATACGGATCACGGCCTGTGTGAGCATAACAAGGCGTTCTCATCATACGGATCACGGCCTGTGTGAGCATAACAAGGCGTTCTCATCATACGGATCACGGCCTGTGTGAGCATAACAAGGCGTTCTCATCATACGGATCACGGCCTGTGTGAGCATAACAAGGCGTTCTCATCATACGGATCACGGCCTGTGTGAGCATAACAAGGCGTTCTCATCATATGCATCACGGCCAGTGTGAGCATAACAAGGCGTTCTGATCATATACATCATGGCCTATGTGAGCATAACAAGGCGTTCTCATCATACGGATCACGGCCTTTGTGCACATAACAAGGCGTTCTCATCATACGCATCATGGCCTGTGTGAGCATAAAAAGGCGTTCTCATCATACAGATCACGGCCTTGGTGTGCATAACAAGGCGTTCTCATCATACACATCACGGCCTTGGTGTGCATAACAAAGTGTTCTCATCATACGCATCACGGCCTTGGTGTGCATAACAAGGCGTTCTCATCATACACATCACGGCCTTGGTGTGCATAACAAGGCATTCTCATCATACGCATCACGGCCTTGGTGTGCATAACAAGGCGTTCTCATCATACACATCACGGCCTTGGTGTGCATAACAAAGCGTTCTCATCATACGCATCATGGCCTGTGTGAGCATAACAAGGTGTTCTCATCATACACATCATGGCCTTGGTGTGCATAACAAAGCGTTCTCATCATACGCATCACGGCCTTGGTGTGCATAACAAAGTGTTCTCATCATACGCATCACGGCCTTGGTGTGCATAACAAGGCGTTCTCATCATACACATCATGGCCTTGGTGTGCATAACAAGGCGTTCTCATCATACACATCACGGCCTTGGTGTGCATAACAAGGCGTTCTCATCATACACATCACGGCCTTGGTGTGCATAACAAGGCGTTCTCATCATACACATCACGGCCTTGGAGTGCATAACAAGGCGTTCTCATCATACACATCACGGCCTTGGTGTGCATAACAAGGCGTTCTCATCATACACATCACAGCCTTGGTGTGCATAACAAAGCATTCTCATCATACAAATCACGGCCTTGGTGTGCATAACAAAGTGTTCTCATCATACGCATCACGGCCTTGGTGTGCATAACAAAGCGTTCTCATCATACACATCACGGCCATGGTGTGCATAACAAAGCGTTCTCATCATACACATCATGGCCTTGGTGTGCATAACAAGGCGTTCTCATCATATGCATCACGGCCTTGGTGTGCATAACAAGGCGTTCTCATCATACACATCACGGCCTTGGTGTGCATAACAAGGCGTTCTCATCATACGCATCACGGCCTTGGTGTGCATAACAAGGCGTTCTCATCATACACATCACGGCCTTGGTGTGAATAACAAAGCGTTCTCATCATACGCATCATGGCCTGTGTGAGCATAACAAGGTGTTCTCATCATACACATCATGGCCTTGGTGTGCATAACAAAGCGTTCTCATCATACGCATCACGGCCTTGGTGTGCATAACAAAGTGTTCTCATCATACGCATCACGGCCTTGGTGTGCATAACAAGGCGTTCTCATCATACACATCACGGCCTTGGTGTGCATAACAAGGCGTTCTCATCATACGCATCATGGCCTGTGTGAGCATAAAAAGGCGTTCTCATCATACAGATCACGGCCTTGGTGTGCATAACAAGGCGTTCTCATCATACACATCACGGCCTTGGTGTGCATAACAAAGTGTTCTCATCATACGCATCACGGCCTTGGTGTGCATAACAAGGCGTTCTCATCATACACATCACGGCCTTGGTGTGCATAACAAGGCGTTCTCATCATACGCATCACGGCCTTGGTGTGCATAACAAGGCGTTCTCATCATACACATCACGGCCTTGGTGTGCATAACAAAGCGTTCTCATCATACGCATCATGGCCTGTGTGAGCATAACAAGGTGTTCTCATCATACACATCATGGCCTTGGTGTGCATAACAAAGCGTTCTCATCATACGCATCACGGCCTTGGTGTGCATAACAAAGTGTTCTCATCATACGCATCACGGCCTTGGTGTGCATAACAAGGCGTTCTCATCATACACATCATGGCCTTGGTGTGCATAACAAGGCGTTCTCATCATACACATCACGGCCTTGGTGTGCATAACAAGGCGTTCTCATCATACACATCACGGCCTTGGTGTGCATAACAAGGCGTTCTCATCATACACATCACGGCCTTGGTGTGCATAACAAGGCGTTCTCATCATACACATCACGGCCTTGGTGTGCATAACAAGGCGTTCTCATCATACACATCACGGCCTTGGTGTGCATAA